>NW_025534478.1:0-167500 GCF_020615455.1 Coregonus clupeaformis | reverse complement strand
TATACAGGTAACGAGCTGAGATTAGGTGCACACTCTTAAAGGGAGTGCTCCTAATCTCAGTTTGTTACCTGTATTAAATACACCCTGTCCACAGAAGCAACCAATCAATCAGATTCCAAACTCTCCACCATGGCCAAGATCAAAGAGCTCTCCAAGGATGTCAGGGACAAGATTGTAGACCTACACAAGGCTGGAATGGGCTACAAGACCATCGCCAAGCACCTTGGTGAGAAGGTGACAACAGTTGGTGCGATTATTCGCAAATGGAAGAAACACAAAAGAACTGTCAATCTCCCTCGGCCTGGGGCTCCATGCAAGATCTCACCTCGTGGAGTTTCAATGATCATGAGAACGGTGAGGAATCAGCCCAGAACTACACGGGAGGATCTTGTCAATGATCTCAAGGCAGCTGGGACCATAGTCACCAAGAAAACAATTGGTAACACACTACGCCGTGAAGGACTGAAATCCTGCAGCGCCCGCAAGGTCCCCCTGCTCAAGAAAACACATATACAGGCCCGTCTGAAGTTTGCCAATGAACATCTGAATAATTCAGAGGAGAACTGGGTGAAAGTGTTGTGGTCAGATGAGACCAAAATGGAGCTCTTTGGCATCAACTCAACTCGCCGTGTTTGGAGGAGGAGGAATGCTGCCTATGACCCCAAGAACACCATCCCCTCCGCCAAACATGGAGGTGGGAAACATTATGCTTTGGGGGTGTTTTTCTGCTAAGGGGACAGGACAACTTCACAGCATCAAAGGGACGATGGACGGGGCCATGTACCGTCAAATCTTGGGTGAGAACCTCCTTCCCTCAGCCAGGGCATTGGAAATCGGTCGTGGATGGGTATTCCAGCATGACAATGACCCAAAACACACGGCCAAGGCAACAAAGGAATGGCTCAAGAAGAAGCACATTAAGGTCCTGGAGTGGCCTAGCCAGTCTCCAGACCTTAATCCCATAGAAAATCTGTGGAGGGAGCTGAAGGTTCGAGTTGCCAAACGTCAGGCTCGAAACCTTAATGACTTGGAGAAGATCTGCCAAGAGGAGTGGGACAAAATCCCTCCTGAGATGTGTGCAAATCTGGTGGCCAACTACAAGAAACGTCTGACCTCTGTGATTGCCAACAAGGGTTTTGCCACCAAGTACTAAGTCATGTTTTGCAGAGGGGTCAAATACTTATTTCCCTCATTAAAATGCAAATCAATTTATAACATTTTTGACATGCGTTTTTCTGGATTTTTTTGTTTTTATTCTGTCTCTCACTGTTCAAATAAACCTACCATTAAAATTATAGACTGATCATGTCTTTGTCAGTGGGCAAACGTACAAAATCAGCAGGGGATCAAATACTTTTTTCCCTCACTGTATATACTATGATACCCACCCCCCAGGCTATCCCACAATCTCCATAGACAAACATTGCCAGTAGAATGGCCCATACTGAAGAGCTCAGTGACTTTCATAGGATGCCACCTTTCCAACAAGTCAGTTATTCCAATGTCTGCCCTGCTAGAGCTGCCCCCCCGGTCAACTGGAAGTGCTGTTATTGTGAAGTGGAAACATCTAGGAGCAACAACGGCTCAGCCACAAAGTGGTAGGCCACAGAACGGGACCGACGAGTGCTGAAGCGCGTAAAAAATGGTTTGTCCTCGGTTGCAACACTCACTACTGAGTTCCAAACTGCCTCTGGAAGCAACGTCAGCACAATAACCGTTTGTCGGAAGCTTCATAATAATATGCCATTTAGCAAACGCTTTTATCCAAAGCGACTTACAGTCATGCGTGCATAAATTTTTTGTGTATGGGTGGTCCCGGGGATCGAACCCACTACCTTGGCGTTACAAGCGCCATGCTCTACCAGCTGAGCTACAGAGGACCACTTCATGAAAGGGGTTTCCATGGCCGAGCAGCCGCATACAAACTTAGGATCATCATGCTCAATGCCAAGCGTCGACTGGAGTGGTGTAAAGCTCGCCACCATTGGACTCTGGAGCAGTGGAAACGCGTTCTCTGGAGTGATGAATCACGCTTCACCATCTGGCAGTCCGACGGATGAATCTGGGTTTGGCGGATGCCAGGAGAACGCTACCTGCCCAAATGCATAGTACCAACTGTAAAGTTTGGTGCAGGAGGAATAATGGTGGGAGGGGGTGATGGGGTGGTGGGAGGGGGTGGTGGGAGGGGTGATGGAGGGGTGGTGGGAGTGGTGATGGGGGGTGATGGGAGGGGTGATGGGAGGGTTGATGGAGGGGTGGATGGAGGGGTGGTGGGAGGGGTGGTGGGAGGGGTGGTGGGGGGTTTTGGGAGGGGTGATGGGGGTGATGGAGGGTGATGGGAGGGTGATGGGGGGTTTGGGAGGGGTGATGGGGGTGATGGGAGGGGTGATGGGGGGTGTGATGGGGGGGTGGTGGGAGTGGTGATGGGGGGGTGATGGGGGGTACAATGTCTTCTTCAGCGGTACAATGTCTTCTTCAGGAATAAGATGTCTTCTTCAGAGGTACAATGTCTTCTTCAGGGGTACAATGTCTTCTTCAGGGGTACAATATCTTCTTCAGGGGTACAATGTCTTCTTCAGGGGTACAATGTCTTCTTCAGGGAGGGGTACAATGTCTTCTTCAGGGGTACAATGTCTTCTTCAGGGGTACAATGTCTTCTTCAGGGGTACAATGTCTTCTTCAGGGGTACAATGTCTTCTTCAGGGAGGGGTACAATGTCTTCTTCAGGGGGTACAATGTCTTCTTCAGGGAGGGTACAATGTCTTCTTCAGGGGTAAAATGCCTTCTTCAGGGGTACAATGTCTTCTTCAGGGGTACAATGTCTTCTTCAGGGGTACAATGTCTTCTTCAGGGAGGGGTACAATGTCTTCTTCAGGGGTAAAATGTCTTCTTCAGGGAGGGGTACAATGTCTTCTTCAGGGGTAAAATGCCTTCTTCAGGGGTAAAATGCCTTCTTCAGGGGTACAATGTCTTCTTCAGGGGTACAATGTCTTCTTCAGGGGTACAATGTCTTCTTCAGGGGTAAAATGTCTTCAGGGGTACAATGTCTTCTTCAGGGGTACAATGTCTTCTTCAGGGGTACAATGTCTTCTTCAGGGAGGGGTACAATGTCTTCTTCAGGGAGGGGTACAATGTCTTCTTCAGGGAGTACAATGTCTTCTTCAGGGGTACAATGTCTTCTTCAGGGGTACAATGTCTTCTTCAGGGGTACAATGTCTTCTTCAGGGGTACAATATCTTCTTCAGGGGTACAATGTCTTCTTCAGGGAGGGGTACAATGTCTTCTTCAGGGAGGTACAATGTCTTCTTCAGGGAGGGGTACAATGTCTTCTTGAGGGAGGGGTACAATATCTTCTTCAGGGTACAATATCTTCTTCAGGGGTACAATGTCTTCTTCAGGGAGGGGTACAATGTCTTCTTCAGGGAGGGGTACAATGTCTTCTTCAGGGAGGGGTACAATGTCTTCTTCAGGGAGGGATACAATGTCTTCTTCAGGGGTACAATGTCTTCTTCAGGGGTACAATGTCTTCTTCAGGGAGCGGTACAATGTCTTCTTCAGGGAGGGATACAATGTCTTCTTCAGGGGTACAATGTCTTCTTCAGGGGTACAATGTCTTCTTCAGGGAGGGGTACAATGTCTTCTTCAGGGATACAATGTCTTCTTCAGGGAGGGGTACAATGTCTTCTTGAGGGAGGGGTACAATATCTTCTTCAGGGGTACAATATCTTCTTCAGGGGTACAATGTCTTCTTCAGGGAGGGGTACAATGTCTTCTTCAGGGAGGGGTACAATGTCTTCTTCAGGGAGGGGTACAATGTCTTCTTCAGGGAGGGATACAATGTCTTCTTCAGGGGTACAATGTCTTCTTCAGGGGTACAATGTCTTCTTCAGGGAGCGGTACAATGTCTTCTTCAGGGAGGGATACAATGTCTTCTTCAGGGGTACAATGTCTTCTTCAGGGAGCGGTACAATGTCTTCTTCAGGGGTAAAATGCCTTCTTCAGGGGTACAATGTCTTCTTCAGGGGTACAATGTCTTCTTCAGGGAGGGGTACAATGTCTTCTTCAGGGAGGGGTACAATGTCTTCTTCAGGGAGGGGTACAATGTCTTCTTCAGGGAGGGGTACAATGTCTTCTTCAGGGAGGGGTACAATGTCTTCTTCAGGGGTACAATATCTTCTTCAGGGGTACAATGTCTTCTTCAGGGGTACAATGTCTTCTTCAGGGAGGGGTACAATATCTTCTTCAGAGGTACAATGTCTTCTTCAGGGGTACAATGTCTTCTTCAGGGGTACAATGTCTTTTTCAGGGAGGGGTACAATGTCTTCAGGGGTACAATGTCTTTTTCAAGGAGGGGTACAATGTCTTTTTCAGGGAGGGGTACAATGTCTTTTTCAGGGAGGGGTACAATGTCTTCTTCAGGGAGGGGTACAATGTCTTCTTCAGGGAGGGGTACAATGTCTTCTTCAGGGAGTGGTACAATGTCTTCTTCAGGGAGGGGTACAATGTCTTCTTCAGGGGTACAATGTCTTCTTCAGGGGTACAATGTCTTCAGGGGTACAATGTCTTCAGGGGTACAATGTATTCTTCAAGGGTACAATGTCTTCAGGGGTACAATGTATTCTTCAGGGGTACAATGTATTCTTCAGGGGTACAATGTCTTCTTCAGGGGGTACAATGTCTTCTTCAGGGAGGGGTACAATGTCTTCAGGGGTACAATGTCTTCTTCAGGGAGAGGTACAATGTCTTATTCAGGGGTACAATGGGGGGGTTCTACTAAACTACATGGAATTGCTTTAAGAAGGCCATACCAAGGATCATTTTACTATTTGATTTAGAATTTTACAACCCCTTGAAGTATAAAAAAGATATTTAAAAAAAAGTTATTAGCCCATACAAACACATTGAATAACAGATTCACTACATGGAACAACAGATAGACCTTACCGCTATTAGCCCATACAAACACATAGAATAACAGATTCACTACATGGAACAACAGATAGTCCCCCCAAAAAATCTAAAGGAAGTTTGTTCTGAAGTGTCTCTCCTATATCAAATCAAATCAAATCAAATTTTATTGGTCACACGCGCCGAATACAACAGGTGCAGACATTACAGTGAAATGCTTACTTACAGCCCTTAACCAACAGTGCATTTATTTTAAACAAAAAAAAGATAAAAATAAAACAACAACAAAACAAAGTGTTGAGAAAAAAAGAGCAGAAGTAAAATAAAGTGACAGTAGGGAGGCTATATATACAGGGGGGTACCGTTGCAGAGTCAATGTGCGGGGGCACCGGCTAGTTGAGGTACTTGAGGTAATATGTACATGCGGGTAGAGTTAAAGTGACTATGCATAAATAATTAACAGAGTAGCAGCAGCGTAAAAAGGATGGGGTGGGGGGGCAGTGCAAATAGTCCGGGTAGCCATGATTAGCTGTTCAGGAGTCTTATGGCTTGGGGGTAGAAGCTGTTGAGAAGTCTTTTGGACCTAGACTTGGCACTCCGGTACCGCTTGCCGTGCGGTAGCAGAGAGAACAGTCTATGACTAGGGTGGCTGGAGTCTTTGACAATTTTGAGGGCCTTCCTCTGACACCGCCTGGTATAGAGGTCCTGGATGGCAGGAAGCTTTGCCCCAGTGATATACTGGGCCGTACGCACTACCCTCTGTAGTGCCTTGCGGTCGGAGGCCAAGCAATTGCCATACCAGGTGGTGATGCAACCAGTCAGGATGCTCTCGATGGTGCAGCTGTAGAATTTTTTGAGGATCTGAGGACCCATGCCAAATCTTTTCAGTCTCCTAAGGGGGAATAGGCTTTGTCGTGCCCTCTTCACGACTGTCTTGGTGTGTTTGGACCATGATAGTTCGTTGGTGATGTGGACACCAAGGAACTTGAAGCTCTCAACCTGTTCCACTACAGCCCCTATATCTGAGAGATATCAGAAAGATCAGGAAACATACATTTAACCCCATATTTTTGCCATTAAACAGTCTCCGTATATACTTCCATTAATGTTTTTTTCACCTGGTACCGGGGGGACCTTCAGACGAGTCTTGTGAGGCCTGTGGACGTCCTAGAGCAAAACAACTGACGTGTTCCTAGAGCAGCGGACATGGATTCTAAACAACTGTCTGTGGAAAACGAGCCAGTTATTTAGAGTTTCAGGGGCACCACCATCCTGAGGAGGAGGAGGGCGATGCGTTGTTTCCTTGGCTTGCCTCTTCACCCTCTGGGAAAACGAGCCAGTTATTTAGAGTTTCAGGGGCACCGCCATCCTGAGGAGGAGGGCGATGCGTTGTTTCCTTGGCTTGCCTCTTCACCCTCTGGGAAAACGAGCCAGTTATTTAGAGTTTCAGGGGCACCACCATCCTGAGGAGGAGGGCGATGCGTTGTTTCCTTGGCTTGCCTCTTCACCCTCTGGGAAAACGAGCCAGTTATTTAGAGTTTCAGGGGCACCACCATCCTGAGGAGGAGGGCGATGCGTTGTTTCCTTGGCTGCCTCTTCACCCTCTGGGAAAACGAGCCAGTTATTTAGAGTTTCAGGGGCACCACCATCCTGAGGAGGAGGGGGGCGATGCGTTGTTTCCTTGGCTTGCCTCTTCACCCTCTGGGAAAACGAGCCAGTTATTTAGAGTTTCAGGGGCACCGCCATCCTGAGGAGGAGGAGGGCGATGCGTTGTTTCCTTGGCTTGCCTCTTCACCCTCTGGGAAAACGAGCCAGTTATTTAGAGTTTCAGGGGCACCACCATCCTGAGGAGGAGGAGGGCGATGCGTTGTTTCTTTGGCTGCCTCTTCACCCTCTGGGAAAACGAGCCAGTTATTTAGAGTTTCAGGGGCACCGCCATCCTGAGGAGGAGGGCGATGCGTTGTTTCCTTGGCTTGCCTCTTCACCCTCTGGGAAAACGAGCCAGTTATTTAGAGTTTCAGGGGCACCGCCATCCTGAGGAGGAGGGCGATGCGTTGTTTCCTTGGCTGCCTCTTCACCCTCTGGGAAAACGAGACAGTTATTTAGAGTTTCAGGGGCACCGCCATCCTGAGGAGGAGGAGGGCGATGCGTTGTTTCCTTGGCTGCCTCTTCACCCTCTGGGAAAACGAGCCAGTTATTTAGAGTTTCAGGGGCACCGCCATCCTGAGGAGGAGGGCGATGCGTTGTTTCCTTGGCTTGCCTCTTCACCCTCTGGGAAAACGAGCCAGTTATTTAGAGTTTCAGGGGCACCGCCATCCTGAGGAGGAGGGCGATGCGTTGTTTCCTTGGCTTGCCTCTTCACCCTCTGGGAAAACGAGCCAGTTATTTAGAGTTTCAGGGGCACCACCATCCTGAGGAGGAGGAGGGCGATGCGTTGTTTCCTTGGCTTGCCTCTTCACCCTCTGGGAAAACGAGCCAGTTATTTAGAGTTTCAGGGGCACCACCATCCTGAGGAGGAGGAGGGCGATGCGTTGTTTCCTTGGCTTGCCTCTTCACCCTCTGGGAAAACGAGCCAGTTATTTAGAGTTTCAGGGGCACCGCCATCCTGAGGAGGAGGGCGATGCGTTGTTTCCTTGGCTTGCCTCTTCACCCTCTGGGAAAACGAGCCAGTTATTTAGAGTTTCAGGGGCACCGCCATCCTGAGGAGGAGGGCGATGCGTTGTTTCCTTGGCTTGCCTCTTCACCCTCTGGGAAAACGAGCCAGTTATTTAGAGTTTCAGGGGCACCGCCATCCTGAGGAGGAGGAGGGCGATGCGTTGTTTCCTTGGCTGCCTCTTCACCCTCTGGGAAAACGAGCCAGTTATTTAGAGTTTCAGGGGCACCACCATCCTGAGGAGGAGGAGGGCGATGCGTTGTTTCCTTGGCTTGCCTCTTCACCCTCTGGGAAAACGAGCCAGTTATTTAGAGTTTCAGGGGCACCGCCATCCTGGGGAGGAGGGCGATGCGTTGTTTCCTTGGCTTGCCTCTTCACCCTCTGGGAAAACGAGCCAGTTATTTAGAGTTTCAGGGGCACCACCATCCTGGGGAGGAGGGCGATGCGTTGTTTCCTTGGCTTGCCTCTTCACCCTCTGGGAAAACGAGCCAGTTATTTAGAGTTTCAGGGGCACCGCCATCCTGAGGAGGAGGAGGGCGATGCGTTGTTTCCTTGGCTTGCCTCTTCACCCTCTGGGAAAACGAGCCAGTTATTTAGAGTTTCAGGGGCACCGCCATCCTGAGGAGGAGGAGGAGGGCGATGCGTTGTTTCCTTGGCTTGCCTCTTCACCCTCTGGGAAAACGAGCCAGTTATTTAGAGTTTCAGGGGCACCGCCATCCTGAGGAGGAGGGCGATGCGTTGTTTCCTTGGCTTGCCTCTTCACCCTCTGGGAAAACGAGCCAGTTATTTAGAGTTTCAGGGGCACCGCCATCCTGAGGAGGAGGGCGATGCGTTGTTTCCTTGGCTTGCCTCTTCACCCTCTGGGAAAACGAGCCAGTTATTTAGAGTTTCAGGGGCACCACCATCCTGAGGAGGAGGAGGGCGATGCGTTGTTTCCTTGGCTTGCCTCTTCACCCTCTGGGAAAACGAGCCAGTTATTTAGAGTTTCAGGGGCACCGCCATCCTGAGGAGGAGGAGGGCGATGCGTTGTTTCCTTGGCTTGCCTCTTCACCCTCTGGGAAAACGAGCCAGTTATTTAGAGTTTCAGGGGCACCACCATCCTGAGGAGGAGGAGGGCGTGCGTTGTTTCCTTGGCTGCCTCTTCACCCTCTGGGAAAACGAGCCAGTTATTTAGAGTTTCAGGGGCACCGCCATCCTGAGGAGGAGGGCGATGCGTTGTTTCCTTGGCTTGCCTCTTCACCCTCTGGGAAAACGAGCCAGTTATTTAGAGTTTCAGGGGCACCGCCATCCTGAGGAGGAGGAGGGCGATGCGTTGTTTCCTTGGCTGCCTCTTCACCCTCTGGGAAAACGAGCCAGTTATTTAGAGTTTCAGGGGCACCGCCATCCTGAGGAGGAGGGCGATGCGTTGTTTCCTTGGCTTGCCTCTTCACCCTCTGGGAAAACGAGACAGTTATTTAGAGTTTCAGGGGCACCGCCATCCTGAGGAGGAGGGCGATGCGTTGTTTCCTTGGCTTGCCTCTTCACCCTCTGGGAAAACGAGCCAGTTATTTAGAGTTTCAGGGGCACCGCCATCCTGGGGAGGAGGGCGATGCGTTGTTTCCTTGGCTTGCCTCTTCACCCTCTGGGAAAACGAGCCAGTTATTTAGAGTTTCAGGGGCACCGCCATCCTGAGGAGGAGGGCGATGCGTTGTTTCCTTGGCTTGCCTCTTCACCCTCTGGGAAAACGAGCCAGTTATTTAGAGTTTCAGGGGCACCGCCATCCTGAGGAGGAGGGTGATGCGTTGTTTCCTTGGCTGCCTCTTCACCCTCTGGGAAAACGAGCCAGTTATTTAGAGTTTCAGGGGCACCACCATCCTGAGGAGGAGGGCGATGCGTTGTTTCCTTGGCTGCCTCTTCACCCTCTGGGAAAACGAGCCAGTTATTTAGAGTTTCAGGGCCACCGCCATCCTGAGGAGGAGGAGGGCGATGCGTTGTTTCCTTGGCTTGCCTCTTCACCCTCTTCACCTTCTCTGCCTGCAATGCTACATGTGCTCCTCTGCCGTCTGTGAGTATCCATAGCAACGGCTCCGTTTGGTCCTGAGACATGATGAGACATGAGAGTAGCCCTGTACATTAAATATGGTCCTGGAACTGACTGACCCTGTATATACACTGCTCAAAAAAATAAAGGGAACACTGTTGTTGTTGTTTCTCTGTGATACTAGTAGCCACATAGACTCTGCTAGGCAAATCTCCGCCTTATCTTAGCTCATTGGTCACCATAGCAACACCCACCCGTAGTCTGCGCTCCAGCAGGTATATCTCACTGGTCATCCCCAAAGCCAACACCTCCTTTGGCCGCCATTCCTTCCAGTTCTCTGCTGCCAATGACTGGAACGAATTGCAAAAATCTCTGAAGCTGGAGACTCTTATCTCCCTCACTAACTTTAAGCATCAGTTGTCAGAGCACCTTACCGATCACTGCACCTGTACACAGCCCATCTGAAATTAGACCACCCAACTACCTCATCCCCATATTGTTATTTATTTTGCTCTTTTGCACCTCAGTATCTCTATTTGCACATCATCTCTTGCACATCTATCATTCCAGTGTTAATACTAAATTGTAATTATTTTGCACTATGGCCTATTTATTGCCTTACCTCCATAACTTGCTACGTTTGCACACACTGTATATATATTTTCTGTTGTATTTTTTGACTTTATGTTTTGTTTTACCCCATATGTAACTCTGTGTTGTTGTTTTTATCGCACTGCTTTGCTTTATCTTGACCAGGTCGCAGTTTGTAAATGAGAACTTGTTCTCAACTGGTTTACCTGGTTAAATAAAGGTGAAATAAAAAACAAACAAAAAATAGTAACGTTATGAAGTTGTCTTTAGCTAGCCCAGACAGGTTCCCAATCTCCCATCCTCATAACTAGATACCAAGAAGCCATTTCAGGCTATCAGTCAAGATAAGAGTAGCTAGCTTGTCTAACTATCTCAGCTGGCATGCCTGCTAGCCAGGTTGGTAGACCGTAGAAAAGCAAGCAATTACTACATGTACTGAATAAGACTCACATTCCTTTCAATCTTTTACCCAGATTTTAGCAGAGAAGCAGATTTAGTTTCTTTAAAAAAATAAGCACCAGTCAGGAGGATACGGAAGAGCTCAAGAGGTATGATGAGATATGCAGAAGAAAAGGAATATTCTTGACATAGAATTAAGCGTAATGATTATGGTTCTAGATTACAGGGAAAAAAGCTTTTTTCAGATTTTTTGGATGCATGTGAACAAGTACAAGGTTACTGCAGTTTGATTTCATCCTCCTGTCACGAACCGGCTCAAGTTCGTAACAAAAGGGAGACACGTGGAGACAAGGAATACCCAAAATATATATTTATTAGCTAAAGTAAACTAAATCAAATAACGATGGGGTGTGTAATCAGTAATCAGTAGTGTAAGTGAGTGTGTGCTTGCATAAATGTAATATGAAAAAGTGTTGAGAGGTGCCAAAGCAAACAACCAAAAAAGCCACAAAAATATCACAACCAAAGTCAAAGTATCTGCCTGGAGAGAGTCTCCTTCATGAATGTGGAAGAGGTCCATTTATGCTGGGACACACCCGGCCCAGGTGTTTCCCATGTAGCTGACGACCCTCCCAACTCCGCCCACCGGCATCCTAATAAGGAAACAAGAGCAAAGAGAGAATACGGCAGACAGAGTGGGAGGGTCGTCACACTCCCCAAAGCCAGGAGTTTTTTTTTTTTTTAACCATGTGGCCTGATTAGAAAAACTCTGGTCCCATCATAGCCCATATTAAACCTTTTTACAACAGATTAATGCCATCATACTGTATAAGGTCCGGAGTTTTACCTGGTTAGGTTACCAGATCAGAAATGTTTTTCCGCAACACCACTCTGGGACCTGTGCAATCCGTGTTCCCCTCTCTCTCTCTCTCTCTTTGTCTCTGTCTCTCTCTCTCTCTCTTCATCTCTCTTCCTCTCTCTTACCCCCCCTCGCTCTCGCTCTCTCTGTCCGTCTCTCTCTCAACCCCTTTCTCTCTCTCTCTGTCCATCTCCCTCTCTCTCACCCCCCTCGCGCTCTCTCTCTCTCGCCCCCCCACGCTCTCTCTCTCTCTGTCCGTCTCGCTCTCGCTTTCTCTCTCTCACCCCCCCTCCCGCTCTCTCTCTCTCTCACCCCCCCCTCTGTCTCTGTCTCTCTCTCCTTCTCTTGACCCTCTCTATCTCACAACACACCAAACACAGTCGTCTCATTCTCAAACACATATGCTTTAAAACATTTGTTTTATTTGTTACAATACTGAATTGAATAAAAAATATTATCAATTGATCCTCCACCCTCAGGTTATATGGTGTGATTTTTATAAAACAAATAAAGATTAAACTAAAATATAACAGAGATAACTACATATTTATAAACAATATGACATTTGGAACACTGTACATGTTATGGATATATAGGCCTAACTCAAGGTTCAGTTAGTTGGTTCAATGTTCAGTTAGTTCAATGTTCAGTTAGTTGGTTCAATGTTCAGTTAGTTCAATGTTCAGTTAGTTGGTTCAATGTTCAGTTAGTTGGTTCAAGGTTAAGTAAGTTGGTTCAATGTTCAGTCAGATGGTTCAGTCAGTTGGTTCAATGTTCAGTTAGTTGGTTCAATGTTCAGTTAGTTCAATGTTCAGTTAGTTGGCTCAATGTTCAGTTAGTTGGTTCAATGTTCAGTCAGTTGGTTCAATGTTCAGTTAGTTGGTTCAATGTTCAGTTAGTTCAATGTTCAGTTAGTTGGCTCAATGTTCAGTTAGTTGGTTCAATGTTCAGTTAGTTGGTTCAATGTTCAGTTAGTTGGTTCAAGGTTCAGTTAGTTGGTTCAATGTTCAGTTAGTTGGTTCAATGTTCAGTCTTCAATGTTCAGTAATTTGGTTCAATGTTCAGTTAAATGGTTCAATGTTCAGTTAGTTGGTTCAATGTTCAGTAAGTTGGTTCAATGTTCAGTAAGTTGGTTCAATGTTCAGTAAGTTGGTTCAATGTTCAGTCTTCAATGTTCAGTAATTTGGTTCAATGTTCAGTTAGTTGGTTCAATGTTCAGTAAGTTGGTTCAATGTTTAGTAAGTTGGTTCAATGTTCAGTAAGTTGGTTCAATGTTTAGTAAGTTGGTTCAATGTTCAGTTAGTTGGTTCAATGTTCAGTAAGTTGGTTCAATGTTTAGTAAGTTGGTTCAATGTTCAGTAAGTTGGTTCAATGTTCAGTCTTCAATGTTCAGTAAGTTGGTTTAATGTTCAGTAAGTTGGTTCAATGTTCAGTAAGTTGGTTCAATGTTCAGTAAGTTGGTTCAATGTTCATTTAGTTGGTTCAATGTTCACCACTTGTTTCCTGTCTCTTCCTGTTTCCTGTCTCTTCCTGTTTCCTAGTGAAAGTCTACACACCACTTGCACATTCTTCACAATTTGCTGCCTTAAATTAAATCTAAAAGGGATTAAATTAGATTTTTTCCCTACCGATCTACAGAACCTACTCCACATTTTCAAAGTAAAATTGTTAGTTGGTTCAAGGTTCAGTTAGTTGGTTCAAGATTCAGTCAGATGGTTCAGTCAGTTGGTTCAATGTTCAGTTAGTTGGCTCAATGCTCAGTTAGTTGGTTCAATGTTAAGTTAGTTGGTTAAATGTTCAGTTAGTTGGTTCAAGGTTCAGTTAGTTGGTTCAGTCAGTTGGTTCAATGTTCAGTAAGTTGGTTCAATGTTCAGTTAGTTGGTTCAATGTTCAGTTAGTTGGTTCAATGTTCAGTTAGTTGGTTCAATGTTCAGTTAGTTGGTTCAATGTTCAGTTAGTTGGTTCAATGTTCAGTTAGTTGGTTCAAGGTTCAGTTAGTTGGTTCAAGGTTCAGTAAGTTGGTTCAAGGTTCAGTTAGTTGGTTCAAGGTTCAGTTAGTTGGTTGGTTGGTTCAATGTTAAGTTAGTTGGTTCAGTCAGTTGGTTCAATGTTCAGTTAGTTGGTTCAATGTTCAGTAAGTTGGTTCAATGTTCAGTAAGTTGGTTCAATGTTCAGTAAGTTGGTTCAATGTTCAGTAAGTTGGTTCAATGTTCAGTTAGTTGGTTCAATGTTTAGTAAGTTGGTTCAATGTTCAGTAAGTTGGTTCAATGTTCAGTCTTCAATGTTCAGTAAGTTGGTTCAATGTTCAGTAAGTTGGTTAAATGTTCAGTAAGTTGGTTCAATGTTCAGTTAGTTGGTTCAATGTTCACCACTTGTTTCCTGTCTCTTCCTGTTTCCTGTCTCTTCCTGTTTCCTAGTGAAAGTCTACACACCACTTGCACATTCTTCACAATTTGCTGCCTTAAATTAAATCTAAAAGGGATTAAATTAGATTTTTTCCCTACCGATCTACAGAACCTACTCCACATTTTCAAAGTAAAATCGTTAGTTGGTTCAAGGTTCAGTAAGTTGGTTCAAGATTCAGTCAGATGGTTCAGTAAGTTGGTTCAATGTTCAGTAATTTGGTTCAATGTTCAGTAATTTGGTTCAATGTTCAGTAATTTGGTGGTTCAATGTTCAGTAATTTGGTGGTTCAATGTTCAGTAAGTTGGTTCAATGTTCAGTAAGTTGGTTCAATGTTCAGTAAGTTGGTTCAATGTTCAGTCTTCAATGTTCAGTAATTTGGTTCAATGTTCAGTTAGTTGGTTCAATGTTCAGTTAGTTGGTTCAATGTTCAGTAAGTTGGTTCAATGTTCAGTACGTTGATTCAATGTTCAGTAAGTTGGTTCAATGTTTAGTAAGTTGGTTCAATGTTCAGTTAGTTGGTTCAATGTTCAGTAAGTTGGTTCAATGTTTAGTAAGTTGGTTCAATGTTCAGTAAGTTGGTTCAATGTTCAGTCTTCAATGTTCAGTAAGTTGGGTCAATGTTCAGTAAGTTGGTTCAATGTTCAGTAAATTGGTTCAATGTTCAGTAAGTTGGTTCAATGTTCAGTCTTCAATGTTCAGTAATTTGGTTCAATGTTCAGTTAGTTGGTTCAAATGTTCAGTTAGTTGGTTCAATGTTCAGTAAGTTGGTTCAATGTTCAGTAAGTTGATTCAATGTTCAGTAAGTTGGTTAAATGTTCAGTTAGTTGATTCAATGTTCAGTAAGTTGGTTCAATGTTCAGTAAGTTGGTTCAATGTTTAGTAAGTTGGTTCAATGTTTAGTAAGTTGGTTCAATGTTCAGTAAATTGGTTCAATGTTCAGTCTTCAATGTTCAGTAAGTTGGTTCAATGTTCAGTAAGTTGGTTCAATGTTCAGTTAGTTGGTTCAATGTTCACCACTTGTTTCCTGTCTCTTCCTGTTTCCTGTCTCTTCCTGTTTCCTAGTGAAAGTCTACACACCACTTGCACATTCTTCACAATTTGCTGCCTTAAATTAAATCTAAAAGGGATTAAATTAGATTTTTTCCCTACCGATCTACAAAACCTAAATTGTCTTGGTGGAGGCATCTTTGGCAGCCATTATAGCTGTGAATCATGTTGAATAAGATTCTACCAACCTTAGGGCAACATACACTGTCTCCACGGTTTTGGTCAACATTGCTGTCGCTCAGTACATTGGGTTGGGAATCATTTATGGACAAGCAATATTCAAACCATGTCTCTGATTTTCAAGCAGTTTTAAGGCAAGACTGAGACTGGACCATTCAGGAAACACTCAACACATCTTGGAAAGCCATTCTGGTGTGTGTTTGTTTGGCATAAAAATGTGTGTAATTGTCCTGCAGAAAAATTTAAACCCTGAAGTGGGTTTTCACCTGGGCTTTGCTCCTTTCATATTGATCCTGACAAACTCCCCCAGTCCCTGCCGGTGACAAGCATACTCATAAGATGATGCTGCCGCCA
Source organism: Coregonus clupeaformis (assembly GCF_020615455.1). NCBI lineage: Eukaryota > Metazoa > Chordata > Actinopteri > Salmoniformes > Salmonidae > Coregonus > Coregonus clupeaformis. The sequence continues at coordinate 152,083 of NW_025534478.1, read as the reverse complement.
CAACACTTTTTAAAATACAGAGGATCAACAACTTTGCATTCACTCCAAATGACTTACTAAATCCCCTCCAAATGACTTCCCTATAGACAAAGGGAAAAGGAGGAAGCCTGTGTTAATAAATCCAAATCATCTGTCAGCAACAAGGCCGTTAAGTAACACTACAAGGGAACAGGACATTTATATACTTTTTTGCCTTAAAAAAAAAAAAAAAACTACAGTTTGGGTCAAATCCAAAACAGCACAACACCGAGTGAAACCCTCTGTATTTTCAAGTATTGTGGTGGTTGCTCGGGCAACCTATAAACGTTCACATTTCACAGATGTTGCCGTATGTCCCTGATGTTTATTCTATAAATGTTTGATGATTTACAAACTACAAAAATCGGATAATTTGACATTAGAGCTGTCAAGAGTAGGAATTTAAAATACTGAAGGGTGAAACAAGTTGAACCATCCACCCCAGCCACATCAAAAGTTATCACAAAGAGGTCATTCCACACTCTGTGTTCTGCTACCCAGGTCTGGTGTTGGAGATCATTCCACACTCTGTGTTCTACTACCCAGGTCTGGGTGTTGGAGATCATTCCACACTCTGGGTTCTGCTACCCAGGTCTGGTGTTGGAGATCATTCCACACTCTGTGGATCTCCTGCATGTATTTTCTGATGTTTAATCAGAGACATTAGATGAGAGTATCTCTTCCCACATTGATCACAGCTATGAGGCTTCCCTCCTGTGTGTGTTCGCTTGTGTTGTGTCAAGTTGCTTAAAGTAGCAAAACTCTTCCCACAATCAGAGCAGTGGTAATGCTTCTCTCCCGTGTGTGTACGCTGGTGTGATATCAGTGCACTTGAGGTGGTACAGCTCTTTCCACAGTCAGAGCAGTGGTAAGGCTTCTCTCCCGTGTGCGTTCGCTGGTGCGTTATCAGCCCGCTCGAGGTAGAAAAGCTCTTCGCACAATCGGAGCAGTGGTATGGTTTCTCTCCCGTGTGTATTCTCTTGTGTACGGTCAGGTTGGCTGATTGAATGAATCTCTTCCCGCACTGATCACAGCAATAAGGCTTTTCTCCTGTGTGTATTTTCTGATGTCTTATCAGTTGGCTTGAGGTTGCAAAGCTCATTCCACAATCAGAGCAGTGGTAAGGTTTTTCTCCTGTGTGTATTCTGCTGTGTGTAGCCAGGCCTCCTGCCTTAGTAAAACTCTTCCCACACTGATCACAGCTATAAGGCTTTTCTCCTGTGTGGATTCTCTGATGTCTTTTAAGTTTCGTTGAAGAGATCAATCTCTTCCGCTGGTGTTTCTTTAGGTGTTCTGATCTGTAGAGACTCTTCTCTGCCTCGTCAGCATCTTGACGTTGTTGAGGCTCCCCAGAGGATCCAAGATAGTCACGTCTCTCTCCTGTTTGAACAACAAAGTCAGACAGTCAACGTAGTGAATGTTTAAATGCTTTTACAAACTTTTTTTGGACCATTTTCTTCTAACATTAAAGGGATACTTGGGGATGTTGGCAACGATGCCCTTTATCTACCTCCCCAGAGTCAGATGAACTCGTGGAGACCATTTTAAATGTCTGTGTCCAGTATGAAGGACGTTAAGAGGTAATTTCGCGAGCCAATGCTAACTAGCGTTAGCGCAATGACTGGAAGTCTATGGGTATCTGCTAGCATACTAACAAGACAGTCAAGTCTATGGGTATCGGTTTGTATTATTTCATTATCAGCTTGAGAGAAACACTGAGAGAAAACCACTGTAAATATGGATCAATAAATCAATATTACAAGATCAGACTTGATAATAAATATGTATATAGTGTTATAAACTCTCCATAACATCTGAACTACAGTATATAGTGTTATAACCTCTCCATAACATCTGAACTACAGTATATAGTGTTATAAACTCTCCATAACATCTGAACTACAGTATATAGTTATAACCTCTCCATCTGAACTACAGTATATAGTGTTATAAACTCTCCTTCTGAACTACAGTATATAGTGTTATAACCTCTCCTTCTGAACTACAGTATATAGTGTTATAACCTCTCCTTCTGAACTACAGTATATAGTGTTATAAACTCTCCTTCTGACCTACAGTATATAGTGTTATATCCGCTCCTTCTGAACTACAGTATAGATACGTTTCTTCAAGTGCAGTCACAAAAACCATCAAGCGCTATGATGAAACTGGCTCTCATGAGGACCGCCACAGGAATGGAAGACCCAGAGTTACCTCTGCTGCAGAGGATAAGTTCATATGAGTTATCAGCCTCAGAAATTGCAGCCCAAATAAGTGCTTCACGGAGTTCAAGTAACAGACACATCTCAACATCAACTGTTCAGAGGGGACTGTGTGAATCAGGCCTTCATGGTCGAATTGCTGCAAAGAAACCACTACTAAAGGACACCAATAAGAAGAAGAGACCTGCTTGGGCCAAGAAACACGAGCAATGGACATTAGACCGGTGGAAATCTGTCCTTTGGCCTGGAGTCCAAATTGGAGATTTTTGGTGTCTTTGTGAGACGCGGTGTGGGTGAACCGATGACCTCAGCATGTGTAGTTCCCACCGTAAAGCATGGAGGAGGAGGTGTTATGGTGTTGGGGTGCTTTGCTGGTGACACTGTCTGTGATTTATTTAGAATTCAAGGCACACTTAACCAGCATGGCTACCACAGCGTTCTGCAGCGATACGCCATCCCATCTGGTTTGGGCTTAGGGACTATCATTTGTTTTTCAACAGGACAATGACCCAACACACCTCCAGGCTGTGTAAGGGCTATTTTACCAAGAAGCAGAGTGATGGAGTGCTGCATCAGATGACCTGGCCTCCACAATCACCCGACCTCAACCCAATTGGGATGGTTTGGGATGAGTCGGATGGCAGAGTGAAGGAAAAGCAGCCAACAAGTGCTCAGCATATGTGGGAACTCCTTCAAGACAGCTGGTTGAGAGAATTCCAAGTGTATTCAAGCTGTATCAAAGCTGTCATCAAGGCAAAGGGTGGCTATTTGAAGAATGTCAAATATAAAATATATTTTGGATTTGTTTAACACTTTTTTGGTTACTACATGATTCCATATGTGTTATTTCATAGTTTTGATGTCTTCACTATTATTCTACAATGTAGAAAATAGTTTAAAAAATGAAGGAAAACCCTTGAATGAGTAGGTGTGTCCAAACGTTTGACTGGTACTGTATGTATATACAGCTCTGGAAAAAATTAAGAGACCACTGCAAATATTTATTAAATCAGCGTCTCTACATGTATGACAGCCATTCCATTCCAGTGTCTGTTGAATTCCAACACAGGCACACCTCATTCTACTGAATTAGGTACTGATTAGGTGATCACCTGAACCAAATCTTATTTAACGAGGAAAAGTATAAAAACCACTGCTGTGGTCATCACTATCCTCTTGCAATAGGACCAGCTGGATGGCAAAAACAGTGCTAATAGTACCTCAAAAGTAATTTTAATCAAAAAATAACTATTGACCATGCCAAAAGAGTTGAAAAGGAAAGTTTTGAGTGAGGAAAAGAAGGGTTCAATTCTGGCTTTACTGGCAGAGGGATACAGTGAGCGTCAGGTTGCTTCCATCCTTAACATTTCAAAGACGGCGGTTCATAAGAACAAGGTCAAGCAGCAGACATTGGGGACAACAAAGCTACAGACCGGCAGAGGGCGAAAACGACTCTCTACTGACCGGGATGACCGCCAACTCATTCGAATGTCACTCAACAACCGTAGGATGACATCAAGTGACCTACAAAAAGAATGGCAAACGGCAGCTGGGGTAAAGTGCACGGCGAGGACGGTTCGAAACAGGCTCCTAGGGGCAGGGCTGAAGTCGTGCAAAGCTAGAAAAAAGCCCTTAATCAATGAGAAGCAAAGAAGAGCCAGGCTGAGGTTTGCAAAAGACAATAAGGATTGGACCGTAGAGGACTGGAGTAAGGTCATCTTCTCTGATGAGTCCAATTTTCAGCTTTGCCCAACACCTGGTCGTCTAATGGTTAGACGGAGACCTGGAGAGGCCTACAAGCCACAGTGTCTCGCACCCACTGTGAAATTTGGTGGAGGATCGGTGATGACCTGGGGGTGCTTCAGCAAGGCTGGAATCGGGCAGATTTGTCTTTGTGAAGGACGCATGAATCAAGCCACGTACAAGGTTGTCCTGGAAGAAAACTTGCTTCCTTTTGCTCTGAAATTGTTCTCCAACTCTGAGGATTGTTTTTTCCAGCAGGACAATGCGCCATGCCACACAGCCATTTCAATCAATGTGTGGATGGAGGACCACCAGATCAAGACCCTGTCATGGCCAGCCCAATCTCCAGACCTGAACCCCATTGAAAACTTCTGGAATGTGATCAAGAGGAAGATGGATGGTCACAAGCCATCAAACAAAGCCGAGCTGCTTGAATTTTTGCGCCAGGAATGGCATAAAGTCACCCAACGTCAATGTGAAAGACTGGTGGAGAGCATGCCAAGACGCATGAAAGCTGTGATTGAAAATCAGGGTTATTCCACCAAATATTGATTTCTGAACTCTTCCTAAGTTAAAACATTAGTATTGTGTTGTTTAAAAATGAACATGAACTTATTTTCTTTGCATTATTCGAGGTCTGACAACATGTTTTGACCAGTTGTCATTTTCTGCAAATAAATGCTCTAAATGAAAATATTTTTATTTGGAATTTGGGAGAAATGTTGTCAGTAGTTTATAGAATAAAACAAAAATGTTATGTAAGTCGCTCTGGATAAGAGCATCTGCTAAATGACTAAATATGTACAAAAAATATTACCCAAACACATACCTATAAATAGTAAAACCAGAAAAACTCATCATTTTGCAGTGGTCTCTTAATTTTTTCAGCAGCTGTATATGTATGTATATATATATATATACAGTGGGGAAAGAAAGTATTTAGTCAGCCACCAATTGTACAAGTTCTCCCACTTAAAAAGATGAGAGAGGCCTGTAATTTTCATCATAGGTACACGTCAACTATGACAGACAAATTGAGGAAAAAAAATCCAGAAAATCACATTGTAGGATTTTTTATGAATTTATTTGCAAATTATGGTGGAAAATAAGTATTTGGTCACCTACAAACAAGCAAGATTTCTGGCTCTCACAGACCTGTAACAACTTCTTTAAGAGGCTCCTCTGTCCTCCACTCGTTACCTGTATTAATGGCACCTGTTTGAACTTGTTATCAGTATAAAAGACACCTGTCCACAACCTCAAATAGTCACACTCCAAACTCCACTATGGCCAAGACCAAAGAGCTGTCAAAGGACACGAGAAACAAAATTGTAGACCTGCACCAGGCTGGGAAGACTGAATCTGCAATAGGTAAGCAGCTTGGTTTGAAGAAATCAACTGTGGGAGCAATTATTAGGAAATGGAAGACATACAAGACCACTGATAATCTCCCTCGATCTGGGGGCTCCACGCAAGATCTCACCCCGTGGGGTCAAAATGATCACAAGAACGGTGAGCAAAAATCTCAGAACCACACGGGGGACCTAGTGAATGACCTGCAGAGAGCTGGGACCAAAGTTACAAAGCCTACCATCAGTAACACACTACGCCGCCAGGGACTCAAATCCTGCAGTGCCAGACGTGTCCCCCTGCTTAAGCCAGTACATGTCCAGGCCCGTCTGAAGTTTGCTAGAGTGCATTTGGATGATCCAGAAGAGGATTGGGAGAATGTCATATGGTCAGATGAAACCAAAATATAACTTTTTGGTAAAAACTCAACTCGTCGTGTTTGGAGGACAAAGAATGCTGAGTTGCATCCAAAGAACACCATACCTACTGTGAAGCATGGGGGTGGAAACATCATGCTTTGGGGCTGTTTTTCTGCAAAGGGACCAGGACGACTGATCCGTGTAAAGGAAAGAATGAATGGGGCCATGTATCGTGAGATTTTGAGTGAAAACCTCCTTCCATCAACAAGGGCATTGAAGATGAAACGTGGCTGGGTCTTTCAGCATGACAATGATCCCAAACACACCGCCCGGGCAACGAAGGAGTGGCTTCGTAAGAAGCATTTCAAGGTCCTGGAGTGGCCTAGCCAGTCTCCAGATCTCAACCCCATAGAAAATCTTTGGAGGGAGTTGAAAGTCCGTGTTGCCCAGCGACAGCCCCAAAACATCACTGCTCTAGAGGAGATCTGCATGGAGGAATGGGCCAAAATACCAGCAACAGTGTGTGAAAACCTTGTGAAGACTTACAGAAAACGTTTGACCTGTGTCATTGCCAACAAAGGGTATATAACAAAGTATTGAGAAACTTTTGTTATTGACCAAATACTTATTTTCCACCATAATTTGCAAATAAATTCATAAAAAATCCTACAATGTGATTTTCTGGGAAAAAAAATCTCATTTTGTCTGTCATAGTTGACGTGTACCCATGATGAAAATTACAGGCCTCTCTCATCTTTTTAAGTGGGAGAACTTGCACAATTGGTGGCTGACTAAATACTTTTTTTCCCCACTGTGTGTATATATATATATATATATATATATATATATATATATATATATATATATATATATATATATATACATACACAACAAAATAATGATTGTGGAATCTGAAAAGACACGTATCCTGAAAGCATGATGGTGTCATTACTACATTCACATGCTGAAAGAAAGGAAAGAAGTTGGTCGAATAAAGAAGTGTGTCATTGTAGCAAAGTATTTAGAAACTAAAAATCTGATCTCTTAAACGTTTGGTTCATTGTTGTTCTATTATCTATGCTAAAGGCCATCATTGGTTTTGGCCCAACAGGCCTGGCATATTACCACGTTCAAAGAGCTTTCCGTTTTGATTTGGTTATTTTGCCGAAAAACCTTTAGGCCTACCTATAGAAACATTTAAAAACAACTCTGCATCTCTGCCCAGCCTGGCAAGAGTGGCCAAAGGCGTGTTTAGCATCCCCCAGTGTCTCTGCAGGTGAGGAGAGGATATTCTCCACTGCTGGCCTGGTTCAGCATCCCCCAGTGTCTCTGCAGGTGAGGAGAGGATATTCTCCACTGCTGGCCTGGTTCAGCATCCCCCAGTGTCTCTGCAGGTGAGGAGAGGATATTCTCCACTGCTGGCCTGGTTCAGCATCCCCCAGTGGCTCTGCAGGTGAGGAGAGGATATTCTCCACTGCTGGCCTGGTTCAGCATCCCCCAGTGTCTCTGCAGGTGAGGAGAGGATATTCTCCACTGCTGGCCTGGTTCAGCATCCCCCAGTGTCTCTGCAGGTGAGGAGAGGATATTCTCCACTGCTGGCCTGGTTCAGCATCCCCCAGTGTCTCTGCAGGTGAGGAGAGGATATTCTCCACTGCTGGCCTGGTTCAGCATCCCCCAGTGTCTCTGCAGGTGAGGAGAGGATATTCTCCACTGCTGGCCTGGTTCAGCATCCCCCAGTGTCTCTGCAGGTGAGGAGAGGATATTCTCCACTGCTGGCCTGGTTCAGCATCCCCCAGTGTCTCTGCAGGTGAGGAGAGGATATTCTCCACTGCTGGCCTGGTTCAGCATCCCCCAGTGTCTCTGCAGGTGAGGAGAGGATATTCTCCACTGCTGGCCTGGTTCAGCATCCCCGGTGTCTCTGCAGGTGAGGAGAGGATATTCTCCACTGCTGGCCTGGTTCAGCATCCCCCAGTGTCTCTGCAGGTGAGGAGAGGATATTCTCCACTGCTGGCCTGGTTCAGCATCCCCCAGTGTCTCTGCAGGTGAGGAGAGGATATTCTCCACTGCTGGCCTGGTTCAGCATCCCCCAGTGTCTCTGCAGGTGAGGAGAGGATATTCTCCACTGCTGGCCTGGTTCAGCATCCCCCAGTGTCTCTGCAGGTGAGGAAAGGATATTCTCCACTGCTGGCCTGGTTCAGCATCCCCCAGTGTCTCTGTAGGTGAGGAGAGGATATTCTCCACTGCTGGCCTGGTTCAGCATCCCCCAGTGTCTCTGCAGGTGAGGAGAGGATATTCTCCACTGCTGGCCTGGTTCAGCATCCCCCAGTGTCTCTGCAGGTGAGGAGAGGATATTCTCCACTGCTGGCCTGGTTCAGCATCCCCCAGTGTCTCTGCAGGTGAGGAGAGGATATTCTCCACTGCTGGCCTGGTTCAGCATCCCCCAGTGTCTCTGCAGGTGAGGAGAGGATATTCTCCACTGCTGGCCTGGTTCAGCATCCCCCAGTGTCTCTGCAGGTGAGGAGAGGATATTCTCCACTGCTGGCCTGGTTCAGCATCGCCAGTGTCTCTGCAGGTGAGGAGAGGATATTCTCCACTGCTGGCCTGGTTCAGCATCCCCCAGTGTCTCTGCAGGTGAGGAGAGGATATTCTCCACTGCTGGCCTGGTTCAGCATCCCCCAGTGTCTCTGCAGGTGAGGAGAGGATATTCTCCACTGCTGGCCTGGTTCAGCATCCCCCAGTGTCTCTGCAGGTGAGGAGAGGATATTCTCCACTGCTGGCCTGGTTCAGCATCCCCCAGTGGCTCTGCAGGTGAGGAGAGGATATTCTCCACTGCTGGCCTGGTTCAGCATCGCCAGTGTCTCTGCAGGTGAGGAGAGGATATTCTCCACTGCTGGCCTGGTTCAGCATCCCCCAGTGTCTCTGCAGGTGAGGAGAGGATATTCTCCACTGCTGGCCTGGTTCAGCATCCCCGGTGTCTCTGCAGGTGAGGAGAGGATATTCTCCACTGCTGGCCTGGTTCAGCATCCCCCAGTGTCTCTGCAGGTGAGGAGAGGATATTCTCCACTGCTGGCCTGGTTCAGCATCCCCCAGTGTCTCTGCAGGTGAGGAGAGGATATTCTCCACCGCTGGCCTGGTTCAGCATCCCCCAGTGTCTCTGCAGGTGAGGAGAGGATATTCTCCACCGCTGGCCTGGTTCAGCATCCCCCAGTGTCTCTGCAGGTGAGGAGAGGATATTCTCCACTGCTGGCCTGGTTCAGCATCCCCCAGTGTCTCTGCAGGTGAGGAGAGGATATTCTCCACTGCTGGCCTGGTTCAGCATCCCCCAGTGTCTCTGCAGGTGAGGAGAGGATATTCTCCACCGCTGGCCTGGTTCAGCATCCCCCAGTGTCTCTGCAGGTGAGGAGAGGATATTCTCCACCGCTGGCCTGGTTCAGCATCCCCCAGTGTCTCTGCAGGTGAGGAGAGGATATTCTCCACCGCTGGCCTGGTTCAGCATCCCCCAGTGTCTCTGCAGGTGAGGAGAGGATATTCTCCACCGCTGGCCTGGTTCAGCATCCCCCAGTGTCTCTGCAGGTGAGGAGAGGATATTCTCCACCGCTGGCCTGGTTCAGCATCCCCCAGTGTCTCTGCAGGTGAGGAGAGGATATTCTCCACTGCTGGCCTGGTTCAGCATCCCCCAGTGTCTCTGCAGGTGAGGAGAGGATATTCTCCACTGCTGGCCTGGTTCAGCATCCCCCAGTGGCTCTGCAGGTGAGGAGAGGATATTCTCCACTGCTGGCCTGGTTCAGCATCCCCCAGTGTCTCTGCGGGTGAGGAGAGGATATTCTCCACCGCTGGCCTGGTTCAGCATCCCCCAGTGTCTCTGCAGGTGAGGAGAGGATATTCTCCACTGCTGGCCTGTTTTCCAGGAGCCTGAAGGCACAGACTGGCCAAACTCGTGTTTCTAAAAATGAATTTTAAAAGGCATTAAGTCATTTTTCGTTTAATTTGTATTTAACTCTAAGTAAGTCACAGGCTATATGCGGAATTTATAGACTATAATGATTTAATAGAACAAAATGTTTAAATATGCTGTTTAATATGACATGTAGATTATTTGAAATGATGAGCGCTTCTTACAGTCACCTTTTCATGTTGTTTATTCAAATACTTTTCATTCAAATCCATATGGTTTGGTTTCAATACTTTAAAAAACCAAAATGGTAGGTCCAGGTAGTCACAAAAAATAGATGGGGTGTTGGTTACATTGTGATTTTAATGAACAGTGCAACAGATCCACAGATGATGCAATCTCTATCGCACTCCACACTGCCCTTTCCCACCTGGACAAGAGGAACACCTACGTGAGAATGCTATTCATTGACTACAGCTCAGCATTCAACACCATAGTGCCCTCTAAGCTCATCACTAAGCTAAGGATCCTGGGACTAAACACCTCCCTCTGCAACTGGATCCTGGACTTCCTGACGGGCCGCCCCCAGGTGGTAAGGGTAGGTAACAACACATCTGCCACACTGATCCTCAACACGGGGGCCCCTCAGGGGTGCGTGCTCAGTCCCCTCCTGTACTCTCTGTTCACCCATGACTGCATGGCCAGGCACGACTCCAACACCATCATTAAGTTTGCCGACGACACAACAGTGGTAGGCCTGATCACCGACAACGATGAGACAGCCTATAGGGAGGAGGTCAGAGATCTGGCCGTGTGGTGCCAGGACAACAACCTCTCCCTCAACGTGACCAAGACAAAGGAGATGATTGTGGACTACAGGAAAAAAAAGAGGACTGAGCACGCCCCCATTCTCATCGACGGGGCTGTAGTGGAACAGGTTGAGAGCTTCAAGTTCCTTGGTGTCCACATCACCAACGAACTATCATGGTCCAAACACACCAAGACAGTCGTGAAGAGGGCACGACAAAGCCTATTCCCCCTCAGGAGACTAAAAAGATTTGGCATGGGTCCTCAGATCCTCAAAAAATTCTACAGCTGCACCATCGAGAGCATCCTGACTGGTTGCATCACCGCCTGGTATGGCAACTGCTTGGCCTCTGACCGCAAGGCACTACAGAGGGTAGTGCGTACGGCCCAGTACATCACTGGGTCCAAGCTTCCGGCCATCCAGGACCTCTATACCAGGCGGTGTCAGAGGAAGGCCCTCAAAATTGTCAAAGACTCCAGCCACCCTAGTCATAGACTGTTCTCTCTGCTACCGCACGGCAAGCGGTACCGGAGTGCCAAGTCTAGGTCCAAAAGACTTCTCAACAGCTTCTACCCCCAAGCCATAAGACTCCTGAACAGCTAATCATGGCTACCCGGACTATTTGCACTGCCCCCCCCACCCCATCCTTTTTACGCTGCTGCTACTCTGTTAAGTATTTATGCATAGTCACTTTAACTCTACCCACATGTACATATTACCTCAACTACCTCAACTAGCCGGTGCCCCCGCACATTGACTCTGCAACGGTACCCCCTGTATATATAGCCTCCCTACTGTCACTTTATTTTACTGTATATATAGCCTCCCTACTGTCACTTTATTTTACTTCTGCTCTTTTTCTCTCAACACTTTTTTTGTTGTTGTTTTATTCTTACTTTTTTTGTTTAAAATAAATGCACTGTTGGTTAAGGGCTGTAAGTAAGCATTTCACTGTAATGTCTGCACCTGTTGTATTCGGCGCATGTGACCAATAAAATTTGATTTGATTTGAATGGAGCGAATTTGGAGCGGCAGTTTTCTTTTTGTGTGAGTGCGGAGCGGTTTTTTAGGGATTGGTAAAGGGCGTGGCGCGCCGGAGCGGTTTTTTAGGGCGTGGCGCGTCGCTCCACGAGGGATGAACGGGATTTCCATCCGCTCCCATACTCTGGTCCCCAAAAACATGTGATAGGGAAGCCATTTCGTTGCTGTTTAAACCCCAGATTGCCACCTTTAAAAAAAAGCCACACATCAATCAAGCAATCTGCAGTTTGAAACCATGAGGGGGTTTGATTCATCTCTGGGTGTTGTGAAACGAAAGTTGAAGTTTGCTCATGAGGCATTTTATAAGTTCTATTCTTCAAGAATCAATGGCTATATATAGGCCTAACTAAAGTTTTTTAAAAATGATGTAGGAATGCAGATTGACCCTTTAACACCACACATCAGTTCAACAACTGCAGAGTTTGTGCCTCTGTTTTTAAGACAGTACTTACTGGTGTTAATCAGATCTCCTGTCTCCTCTTCCAATATGACAGTTATCTCTCCCTCCTCTTTCACTCTGAACGCGTCTTCCTCTTCTTTCACTGTAAGGTCTTCCTCTTCTTCTTTCACTGTAACAGCTTCACCCTCTACTTCTTTCTTTACTGTGACATCCTCCTCTTCCTCCTCCTCTTTCACGACAACGTTCAGCCACAGACCCTCTTTCTCCGTCCAGCAGACCTCCTCTTCTTTAGCAGGAGGAGAGTAGCTTAGTGAGCTCATGGTCGGGGATGTTAGCTAGCTAGTTAGCATTAGCGACTAGCCTATTGCTAGGAAAATGTATCAAGCCAGCTAGCTGACCAATAACAACAAAGTAAATATGAATTTAGTTGGGCTAAATAGCTAGACGACAGAAGTGTGTTAATAAAACAAACAGTGACTAATATAAACCGGAAAACGGCGTAAAGAGCTTCAATATTTGGGTTTTATTTAGTCTAGCAAGCTACCGAGGTGGTTAAATCCATAGAATCAGTAGCAGCCGTGTTGCTGTTGAAGAAGCGTCCCGTCCACTACATTATACGTCACACTGGCAGCACCAAATGAAAGATCCACATCGCCATCTGCTGACTGGAGTGGGTAATGTTTATTTTAATTTCAGACCCAAAAAAGTGAAATCACTTTCAATTACTGTTTTTCTTTTATTTCAAGAATAACATTTTATAACATTACAATATAGAGTATAATAGTGATAATACTTATATGAAGCCTACATATAGGGAACAATGATTTGATTAATGCAAATTCATATTCATTGAAACAAAGTTGATCTAATACACACACAATCCTGAAAAGGTTTAGGGTCACTACGTGTCCTGATAAGGGTTAGGGTCACTACGTGTCCTGATAAGGGTTAGGGTTAGGGTCACTACGTGTCCTGATAAGGGTTAGGGTCACTACGTGTCCTGATAAGGGTTAGGGTCACTACGTGTCCTGATAAGGGTAAGGGTTAGGGTCACTACGTGTCCTGATAAGGGTTAGGGTCACTACGTGTCCTGATAAGGGTAAGGGTTAGGGTCACTACGTGTCCTGATAAGGGTTAGGGTTAGGGTCACTACGTGTCCTGATAAGGATTAGGGTCACTACGTGTCCTGATAAGGGTTAGGGTCACTACGTGTCCTGATAAGGTTTAGGGTTAGGGTCACTATGTGTCCTGATTATGGTTAGGGTCACTACGTGTCCTGATAAGGTTTAGGGTTAGGGTCAATACGTGTCCTGATAAGGTTTAGGGTCACTACGTGTCCTGATAAGGATAGGGTCACTACGTGTCCTGATAAGGGTTAGGGTTAGGGTCACTACGTGTCCTGATAAGGATTAGGGTCACTACGTGTCCTGATAAGGGTTAGGGTCACTACGTGTCCTGATAAGGGTTAGGGTTAGGGTCACTACGTGTCCTGATAAGGAATAGGGTCACTACGTGTCCTGATAAGGGTTAGGGTCACTACGTGTCCTGAAAAGGTTTAGGGTCACTACGTGTCCTGATAAGGGTTAGGGTCACTACGTGTCCTGATAAGGGTTAGGGTCACTACGTGTCCTGATAAGGGTTAGGGTCACTACGTGTCCTGATAAGGGTTAGGGTCACTACGTGTCCTGATAAGGGTTAGGGTCACTACGTGTCCTGATAAGGGTAAGGGTTAGGGTCACTACGTGTCCTGATAAGGGTTAGGGTTAGGGTCACTACGTGTCCTGATAAGGATTAGGGTCACTACGTGTCCTGATAAGGGTTAGGGTCACTACGTGTCCTGATAAGGGTAAGGGTTAGGGTCACTACGTGTCCTGATAAGGTTTAGGGTTAGGGTCACTATGTGTCCTGATTATGGTTAGGGTCACTACGTGTCCTGATAAGGGTTAGGGTTAGGGTCACTACGTGTCCTGATAAGGGTTAGGGTCACTACGTGTCCTGATAAGGTTTAGGGTTAGGGTCAACACGTGTCCTGATAAGGTTTAGGGTCACTACGTGTCCTGATAAGGATAGGGTCACTACGTGTCCTGATAAGGGTTAGGGTTAGGGTCACTACGTGTCCTGATAAGGATTAGGGTCACTACGTGTCCTGATAAGGGTTAGGGTCACTACGTGTCCTGATAAGGGTTAGGGTTAGGGTCACTACGTGTCCTGATAAGGAATAGGGTCACTACGTGTCCTGATAAGGGTTAGGGTCACTACGTGTCCTGATTAGGGTTAGGGTCACTACGTGTCCTGATAAGGGTTAGGGTCACTACGTGTCCTGATAAGGGTTAGGGTCACTGAGTGTCCTGATAAGGGTTAGGGTCACTACGTGTCCTGATAAGGGTTAGGGTTAGGGTCACTACGTGTCCTGATAAGGGTTAGGGTTAGGGTCACTACGTGTCCTGATAAGGGTTAGGGTCACTACGTGTCCTGATAAGGGTTAGGGTTAGGGTCACTACGTGTCCTGATAAGGGTTAGGGTTAGGGTCACTACGTGTCCTGATAAGGGTTAGGGTCACTACGTGTCCTGATAAGGGTTAGGGTTAGGGTCACTACGTGTCCTGATAAGGGTTAGGGTCACTACGTGTCCTGATAAGGGTTAGGGCCACTATGTGTCCTGATAAGGGTTAGGGTCACTACGTGTCCTGATAAGGGTAAGGGTTAGGGTCACTACGTGTCCTGATAAGGGTTAGGGTTAGGGTCACTACGTGTCCTGATAAGGATTAGGGTCACTATGTGTCCTGATAAGGTTTAGGGTTAGGGTCACTACGTGTCCTGATAAGGGTTAGGGTTAGGGTCACTACGTGTCCTGATAAGGGTTAGGGTTAGGGTCACTACGTGTCCTGATAAGGGTTAGGGTCACTACGTGTCCTGATAAGGGTTAGGGTCACTACGTGTCCTGATAAGGGTTAGGGTCACTACGTGTCCTGATAAGGTTTAGGGTTAGGGTCAATACGTGTCCTGATAAGGTTTAGGGTCACTACGTGTCCTGATAAGGATAGGGTCACTACGTGTCCTGATAAGGGTTAGGGTTAGGGTCACTACGTGTCCTGATAAGGATTAGGGTCACTACATGTCCTGATAAGGGTTAGGGTCACTACGTGTCCTGATAAGGGTTAGGGTTAGGGTCACTACGTGTCCTGATAAGGGTTAGGGTCACTACGTGTCCTGATAAGGGTTAGGGTCACTACGTGTCCTGATTAGGGTTAGGGTCACTACGTGTCCTGATAAGGGTTAGGGTTAGGGTCACTACGTGTCCTGATAAGGGTTAGGGTTAGGGTCACTACGTGTCCTGATAAGGGTTAGGGTCACTACGTGTCCTGATAAGGGTTAGGGTCAATACGTGTCCTTATAAGGTTTAGGGTTAGGGTCACTACGTGTCCTGATTATGGTTAGGGTCACTACGTGTCCTGATAAGGGTTAGGGTTAGGGTCACTACGTGTCCTGATAAGGGTTAGGGTCACTACGTGTCCTGATAAGGTTTAGGGTCACTACGTGTCCTGATAAGGATTAGGGTTAGGGTCACTACGTGTCCTGATAAGGATTAGGGTTAGGGTCACTACGTGTCCTGATAAGGGTTAGGGTCACTACGTGTCCTGATAAGGGTTAGGGTCACTACGTGTCCTGATAAGGGTTAGGGTCACTACGTGTCCTGATAAGGGTTAGGGTCAATACGTGTCCTTATAAGGTTTAGGGTTAGGGTCACTACGTGTCCTGATTATGGTTAGGGTCACTACGTGTCCTGATAAGGGTTAGGGTTAGGGTCACTACGTGTCCTGATAAGGGTTAGGGTCACTACGTGTCCTGATAAGGGTTAGGGTCACTACGTGTCCTGATAAGGGTTAGGGTTAGGGTCAATACGTGTCCTGATAAGGTTTAGGGTCACTACGTGTCCTGATAAGGATAGGGTCACTACGTGTCCTGATAAGGGTTAGGGTTAGGGTCACTACGTGTCCTGATAAGGATTAGGGTCACTACGTGTCCTGATAAGGGTTAGGGTCACTACGTGTCCTGATAAGGGTTAGGGTTAGGGTCACTACGTGTCCTGATAAGGGTTAGGGTCACTACGTGTCCTGATAAGGGTTAGGGTCACTACGTGTCCTGATTAGGGTTAGGGTCACTATGTGTCCTGATTAGGGTTAGGGTCACTATGTGTCCTGATAAGGGTTAGGGTCACTACGTGTCCTGATAAGGATTAGGGTTAGGGTCACTACGTGTCCTGATAAGGGTTAGGGTCACTACGTGTCCTGATAAGGGTTAGGGACACTACATGTCCTGATAAGGGTTAGGGTCACTACGTGTCCTGATAAGGGTTAGGGTCACTACGTGTCCTGATAAGGGTTAGGGTTAGGGTCACTACGTGTCCTGATAAGGGTTAGGGTCACTACGTGTCCTGATAAGGGGTTAGGGTCACTACGTGTCCTGATAAGGGTTAGGGTCACTACGTGTCCTGATAAGGGTTAGGGTTACTACGTGTCCTGATAAGGGTTAGGGCCACTATGTGTCCTGATAAGGGTTAGGGTCACTACGTGTCCTGATAAGGGTTAGGGTCACTACGTGTCCTGAGAAGGGTTAGGGTCACTACGTGTCCTGATAAGGGTTAGGGTCACTACGTGTCCTGATAAGGGTTAGGGTCAATACGTGTCCTGATAAGGTTTAGGGTTAGGGTTACTACTTGTCCTGATAAGGGTTAGGGTTACTACGTGTCCTGATAAGGGTTAGGGTTAGGGTCACTACGTGTCCTGATAAGGGTTATGATCACTTCGTGTCCTGATAAGGGTTAGGGTCACTACGTGTCCTGATAAGGTTTAGGGTTAGGGTCAATACGTGTCCTGATAAGGATTAGGGTCACTACGTGTCCTGATAAGGGTTAGGGTCACTACGTGTCCTGATAAGGGTTAGGGTTACGGTCACTACGTGTCCTGATAAGGGTTAGGGTCACTACGTGTCCTGATAAGGGTTAGGGTCACTACGTGTCCTGATAAGGGTTAGGGTCACTACGTGTCCTGATTAGGGTTAGGGTCACTATGTGTCCTGATAAGGGTTAGGGTCACTACGTGTCCTGATAAGGTTTAGGGTCACTACGTGTCCTGATAAGGATTAGGGTTAGGGTCACTACGTGTCCTGATAAGGATTAGGGTTAGGGTCACTACGTGTCCTGATAAGGGTTAGGGTCACTACGTGTCCTGATAAGGGTTAGGGTCACTACGTGTCCTGATAAGGGTTAGGGTTAGGGTCACTACGTGTCCTGATAAGGGTTAGGGTCACTACGTGTCCTGATAAGGGTTAGGGTCACTACGTGTCCTGATAAGGGTTAGGGTCACTACGTGTCCTGATAAGGGTTAGGGTCACTACGTGTCCTGATAAGGGTTAGGGTTAGGGTCACTACGTGTCCTGATAAGGGTTAGGGTTAGGGTCACTACGTGTCCTGATAAGGGTTAGAGTCACTACGTGTCCTGATAAGGGTTAGAGTCACTACGTGTCCTGATAAGGGTTAGGGTTAGGGTCACTACGTGTCCTGATAAGGGTTAGGGTTGGGGTCACTACGTGTCCTGATAAGGGTTAGGGTCACTACGTGTCCTGATAAGGGTTAGGGTCACTACGTGTCCTGATAAGGGTTAGGGTCACTACGTGTCCTGATAAGGGTTAGAGTCACTACGTGTCCTGATAAGGGTTAGGGTTAGGGTCACTACGTGTCCTGATAAGGGTTAGGGTCACTACGTGTCCTGATAAGGGTTAGGGTCACTACCTGTCCTGATAAGGTTCAGGGTCACTACGTGTCCTGATAAGGGTTAAGGTCACTACGTGTCCTGATAAGGGTTAGGGTTAGGGTCACTACGTGTCCTGATAAGGGTTAGGGTTAGGGTCACTACGTGTCCTGATAAGGGTTAGGGTTAGGGTCACTACGTGTCCTGATAAGGGTTAGGGTCACTACGTGTCCTGATAAGGGTTAGGGTCACTACGTGTCCTGATAAGGGTTAGGGTCACTACGTGTCCTGATAAGGGTTAGGGTCACTACGTGTCCTGATAAGGGTTAGAGTCACTACGTGTCCTGATAAGGGTTAGGGTTAGGGTCACTACGTGTCCTGATAAGGGTTAGGGTCACTACGTGTCCTGATAAGGGTTAGGGTCACTACGTGTCCTGATAAGGGTTAGGGTCACTACCTGTCCTGATAAGGTTCAGGGTCACTACGTGTCCTGATAAGGGTTAGGGTCACTACGTGTCCTGATAAGGGTTAGGGTCACTACGTGTCCTGATAAGGGTTAGGGTTAGGGTCACTACGTGTCCTGATAAGGGTTAGGGTCACTACGTGTCCTGATAAGGGTTAGGGTCACTACGTGTCCTGATAAGGGTTAGGGTTAGGGTCACTACGTGTCCTGATAAGGGTTAGGGTTAGGGTCACTACGTGTCCTGATAAGGGTTAGGGTTACTACGTGTCCTGATAAGGGTTAGGGTTAGGGTCACTACGTGTCCTGATAAGGGTTAGGGTCACTACGTGTCCTGATAAGGGTTAGGGTCACTACGTGTCCTGATAAGGTTTAGGGTTAGGGTCACTACGTGTCCTGATAAGGGTTAGAGTCACTACGTGTCCTGATAAGGGTTAGGGTTAGGGTCACTACGTGTCCTGATAAGGATTAGGGTCACTACGTGTCCTGATAAGGGTTAGGGTCACTACGTGTCCTGATAAGGTTTAGGGTTAGGGTCACTACGTGTCCTGATAAGGGTTAGGGTCACTACGTGTCCTGATAACGGTTAGGGTCACTACGTGTCCTGATTAGGGTTAGGGTCACTATGTGTCCTGATTAGGGTTAGGGTCACTATGTGTCCTGATAAGGGTTAGGGTCACTACGTGTCCTGATAAGGATTAGGGTTAGGGTCACTACGTGTCCTGATAAGGGTTAGGGTCACTACGTGTCCTGATAAGGGTTAGGGACACTACATGTCCTGATAAGGGTTAGGGTCACTACGTGTCCTGATAAGGGTTAGGGTCACTACGTGTCCTGATAAGGGTTAGGGTTAGGGTCACTACGTGTCCTGATAAGGGTTAGGGTCACTACGTGTCCTGATAAGGGTTAGGGTCACTACGTGTCCTGATAAGGGTTAGGGTCACTACGTGTCCTGATAAGGGTTAGGGTCACTACGTGTCCTGATAAGGGTTAGGGTTACTACGTGTCCTGATAAGGGTTAGGGCCACTATGTGTCCTGATAAGGGTTAGGGTCACTACGTGTCCTGATAAGGGTTAGGGTCACTACGTGTCCTGATAAGGGTTAGGGTCACTACGTGTCCTGAGAAGGGTTAGGGTCACTACGTGTCCTGATAAGGGTTAGAGTCACTACGTGTCCTGATAAGGGTTAGGGTTAGGGTCACTACGTGTCCTGATAAGGGTTAGGGTTGGGGTCACTACGTGTCCTGATAAGGGTTAGGGTCACTACGTGTCCTGATAAGGGTTAGGGTCACTACGTGTCCTGATAAGGGTTAGGGTCACTACGTGTCCTGATAAGGGTTAGAGTCACTACGTGTCCTGATAAGGGTTAGGGTTAGGGTCACTACGTGTCCTGATAAGGGTTAGGGTCACTACGTGTCCTGATAAGGGTTAGGGTCACTACCTGTCCTGATAAGGTTCAGGGTCACTACGTGTCCTGATAAGGGTTAAGGTCACTACGTGTCCTGATAAGGGTTAGGGGTTAGGGTCACTACGTGTCCTGATAAGGGTTAGGGTTAGGGTCACTACGTGTCCTGATAAGGGTTAGGGTTAGGGTCACTACGTGTCCTGATAAGGGTTAGGGTCACTACGTGTCCTGATAAGGGTTAGGGTCACTACGTGTCCTGATAAGGGTTAGGGTCACTACGTGTCCTGATAAGGGTTAGGGTCACTACGTGTCCTGATAAGGGTTAGAGTCACTACGTGTCCTGATAAGGGTTAGGGTTAGGGTCACTACGTGTCCTGATAAGGGTTAGGGTCACTACGTGTCCTGATAAGGGTTAGGGTCACTACGTGTCCTGATAAGGGTTAGGGTCACTACCTGTCCTGATAAGGTTCAGGGTCACTACGTGTCCTGATAAGGGTTAGGGTCACTACGTGTCCTGATAAGGGTTAGGGTCACTACGTGTCCTGATAAGGGTTAGGGTTAGGGTCACTACGTGTCCTGATAAGGGTTAGGGTCACTACGTGTCCTGATAAGGGTTAGGGTCACTACGTATCCTGATAAGGGTTAGGGTTAGGGTCACTACGTGTCCTGATGAGGGTTAGGGTTAGGGTCACTACGTGTCCTGATAAGAGTTAGGGTCACTACGTGTCCTGATAAGGGTTAGGGGTTAGGGTCACTACGTGTCCTGATAAGGGTTAGGGTCACTACGTGTCCTGATAAGGGTTAGGGTCACTACGTATCCTGATAAGGGTTAGGGTTAGGGTCACTACGTGTCCTGATAAGGGTTAGAGTCACTACGTGTCCTGATAAGGGTTAGGGTTAGGGTCACTACGTGTCCTGATAAGGATTAGGGTCACTACGTGTCCTGATAAGGGTTAGGGTCACTACGTGTCCTGATAAGGGTTAGGGTTAGGGTCACTACGTGTCCTGATAAGGGTTAGGGTCACTACGTGTCCTGATAAGGGTTAGGGTCACTACGTGTCCTGATTAGGGTTAGGGTCACTATGTGTCCTGATTAGGGTTAGGGTCACTATGTGTCCTGATAAGGGTTAGGGTCACTACGTGTCCTGATAAGGATTAGGGTTAGGGTCACTACGTGTCCTGATAAGGGTTAGGGTCACTACGTGTCCTGATAAGGGTTAGGGACACTACATGTCCTGATAAGGGTTAGGGTCACTACGTGTCCTGATAAGGGTTAGGGTCACTACGTGTCCTGATAAGGGTTAGGGTTAGGGTCACTACGTGTCCTGATAAGGGTTAGGGTCACTACGTGTCCTGATAAGGGTTAGGGTCACTACGTGTCCTGATAAGGGTTAGGGTCACTACGTGTCCTGATAAGGGTTAGGGTCACTACGTGTCCTGATAAGGGTTAGGGTTACTACGTGTCCTGATAAGGGTTAGGGCCACTATGTGTCCTGATAAGGGTTAGGGTCACTACGTGTCCTGATAAGGGTTAGGGTCACTACGTGTCCTGATAAGGGTTAGGGTCACTACGTGTCCTGAGAAGGGTTAGGGTCACTACGTGTCCTGATAAGGGTTAGGGTCACTACGTGTCCTGATAAGGGTTAGGGTCAATACGTGTCCTGATAAGATTTAGGGTTAGGGTTACTACGTGTCCTGATAAGGGTTAGGGTTACTACGTGTCCTGATAAGGGTTAGGGTTAGGGTCACTACGTGTCCTGATAAGGGTTATGATCACTTCGTGTCCTGATAAGGGTTAGGGTCACTACGTGTCCTGATAAGGTTTAGGGTTAGGGTCAATACGTGTCCTGATAAGGATTAGGGTCACTACGTGTCCTGATAAGGGTTAGGGTCACTACGTGTCCTGATAAGGGTTAGGGTTACGGTCACTACGTGTCCTGATAAGGGTTAGGGTCACTACGTGTCCTGATAAGGGTTAGGGTCACTACGTGTCCTGATAAGGGTTAGGGTCACTACGTGTCCTGATTAGGGTTAGGGTCACTATGTGTCCTGATAAGGGTTAGGGTCACTACGTGTCCTGATAAGGTTTAGGGTCACTACGTGTCCTGATAAGGATTAGGGTTAGGGTCACTACGTGTCCTGATAAGGATTAGGGTTAGGGTCACTACGTGTCCTGATAAGGGTTAGGGTCACTACGTGTCCTGATAAGGGTTAGGGTCACTACGTGTCCTGATAAGGGTTAGGGTTAGGGTCACTACGTGTCCTGATAAGGGTTAGGGTCACTACGTGTCCTGATAAGGGTTAGGGTCACTACGTGTCCTGATAAGGGTTAGGGTCACTACGTGTCCTGATAAGGGTTAGGGTTAGGGTCACTACGTGTCCTGATAAGGGTTAGGGTTAGGGTCACTACGTGTCCTGATAAGGGGTTAGAGTCACTACGTGTCCTGATAAGGGTTAGAGTCACTACGTGTCCTGATAAGGGTTAGGGTTAGGGTCACTACGTGTCCTGATAAGGGTTAGGGTTGGGGTCACTACGTGTCCTGATAAGGGTTAGGGTCACTACGTGTCCTGATAAGGGTTAGGGTCACTACGTGTCCTGATAAGGGTTAGGGTCACTACGTGTCCTGATAAGGGTTAGAGTCACTACGTGTCCTGATAAGGGTTAGGGTTAGGGTCACTACGTGTCCTGATAAGGGTTAGGGTCACTACGTGTCCTGATAAGGGTTAGGGTCACTACCTGTCCTGATAAGGTTCAGGGTCACTACGTGTCCTGATAAGGGTTAGGGTCACTACGTGTCCTGATAAGGGTTAGGGTTAGGGTCACTACGTGTCCTGATAAGGGTTAGGGTTAGGGTCACTACGTGTCCTGATAAGGGTTAGGGTTAGGGTCACTACGTGTCCTGATAAGGGTTAGGGTCACTACGTGTCCTGATAAGGGTTAGGGTCACTACGTGTCCTGATAAGGGTTAGGGTCACTACGTGTCCTGATAAGGGTTAGGGTCACTACGTGTCCTGATAAGGGTTAGGGTCACTACGTGTCCTGATAAGGGTTAGAGTCACTACGTGTCCTGATAAGGGTTAGGGTTAGGGTCACTACGTGTCCTGATAAGGGTTAGGGTCACTACGTGTCCTGATAAGGGTTAGGGTCACTACGTGTCCTGATAAGGGTTAGGGTCACTACCTGTCCTGATAAGGTTCAGGGTCACTACGTGTCCTGATAAGGGTTAGGGTCACTACGTGTCCTGATAAGGGTTAGGGTCACTACGTGTCCTGATAAGGGTTAGGGTTAGGGTCACTACGTGTCCTGATAAGGGTTAGGGTCACTACGTGTCCTGATAAGGGTTAGGGTCACTACGTATCCTGATAAGGGTTAGGGGTTAGGGTCACTACGTGTCCTGATGAGGGTTAGGGTTAGGGTCACTACGTGTCCTGATAAGAGTTAGGGTCACTACGTGTCCTGATAAGGGTTAGGGTTAGGGTCACTACGTGTCCTGATAAGGGTTAGGGTCACTACGTGTCCTGATAAGGGTTAGGGTCACTACGTATCCTGATAAGGGTTAGGGTTAGGGTCACTACGTGTCCTGATAAGGGTTAGAGTCACTACGTGTCCTGATAAGGGTTAGGGTCACTACGTGTCCTGATAAGGGTTAGGGTCACTACGTGTCCTGATAAGGGTTAGGGTTAGGGTCACTACGTGTCCTGATAAGGGTTAGGGTTAGGGTCACTACGTGTCCTGATAAGGGTTAGGGTTAGGGTCACTACGTGTCCTGATAAGGGTTAGGGTCACTACGTGTCCTGATAAGGGTTAGGGTCACTACGTGTCCTGATAAGGGTTAGGGTCACTACGTGTCCTGATAAGGGTTAGGGTTAGGGTCACTACGTGTCCTGATAAGGGTTAGAGTCACTACGTGTCCTGATAAGGGTTAGGGTTAGGGTCACTACGTGTCCTGATAAGGGTTAGGGTCACTACGTGTCCTGATAAGGGTTAGGGTCACTACCTGTCCTGATAAGGTTCAGGGTCACTACGTGTCCTGATAAGGGTTAAGGTCACTACGTGTCCTGATAAGGGTTAGGGTTAGGGTCACTACGTGTCCTGATAAGGGTTAGGGTTAGGGTCACTACGTGTCCTGATAAGGGTTAGGGTTAGGGTCACTACGTGTCCTGATAAGGGTTAGGGTCACTACGTGTCCTGATAAGGGTTAGGGTCACTACGTGTCCTGATAAGGGTTAGGGTCACTACGTGTCCTGATAAGGGTTAGGGTCACTCGTGTCCTGATAAGGGTTAGAGTCACTACGTGTCCTGATAAGGGTTAGGGTTAGGGTCACTACGTGTCCTGATAAGGGTTAGGGTCACTACGTGTCCTGATAAGGGTTAGGGTCACTACGTGTCCTGATAAGGGTTAGGGTCACTACCTGTCCTGATAAGGTTCAGGGTCACTACGTGTCCTGATAAGGGTTAGGGTCACTACGTGTCCTGATAAGGGTTAGGGTCACTACGTGTCCTGATAAGGGTTAGGGTTAGGGTCACTACGTGTCCTGATAAGGGTTAGGGTCACTACGTGTCCTGATAAGGGTTAGGGTCACTCACGTATCCTGATAAGGGTTAGGGTTAGGGTCACTACGTGTCCTGATGAGGGTTAGGGTTAAGGTCACTACGTGTCCTGATAAGAGTTAGGGTCACTACGTGTCCTGATAAGGGTTAGGGTTAGGGTCACTACGTGTCCTGATAAGGGTTAGGGTCACTACGTGTCCTGATAAGGGTTAGGGTCACTACGTATCCTGATAAGGGTTAGGGTTAGGGTCACTACGTGTCCTGATAAGGGTTAGAGTCACTACGTGTCCTGATAAGGGTTAGGGTTAGGGTCACTACGTGTCCTGATAAGGATTAGGGTCACTACGTGTCCTGATAAGGGTTAGGGTCACTACGTGTCCTGATAAGGGTTAGGGTTAGGGTCACTACGTGTCCTGATAAGGGTTAGGGTCACTACGTGTCCTGATAAGGGTTAGGGTCACTACGTGTCCTGATTAGGGTTAGGGTCACTATGTGTCCTGATTAGGGTTAGGGTCACTATGTGTCCTGATAAGGGTTAGGGTCACTACGTGTCCTGATAAGGATTAGGGTTAGGGTCACTCGTGTCCTGATAAGGGTTAGGGTCACTACGTGTCCTGATAAGGGTTAGGGACACTACATGTCCTGATAAGGGTTAGGGTCACTACGTGTCCTGATAAGGGTTAGGGTCACTACGTGTCCTGATAAGGGTTAGGGTTAGGGTCACTACGTGTCCTGATAAGGGGTTAGGGTCACTACGTGTCCTGATAAGGGTTAGGTTCACTACGTGTCCTGATAAGGGTTAGGGTCACTACGTGTCCTGATAAGGGTTAGGGTCACTACGTGTCCTGATAAGGGTTAGGGCGCACTACGTGTCCTGATAAGGGTTAGGTTCACTACGTGTCCTGATAAGGGTTAGGGTCACTACGTGTCCTGATAAGGGTTAGGGTCACTACGTGTCCTGAGAAGGGTTAGGGTCACTACGTGTCCTGATAAGGGTTAGGGTCACTACGTGTCCTGATAAGGGTTAGGGTCAATACGTGTCCTGATAAGATTTAGGGTTAGGGTTACTACGTGTCCTGATAAGGGTTAGGGTTACTACGTGTCCTGATAAGGGTTAGGGGTTAGGGTCACTACGTGTCCTGATAAGGGTTATGATCACTTCGTGTCCTGATAAGGGTTAGGGTCACTACGTGTCCTGATAAGGTTTAGGGTTAGGGTCAATACGTGTCCTGATAAGGATTAGGGTCACTACGTGTCCTGATAAGGGTTAGGGTCACTACGTGTCCTGATAAGGTTTAGGGTTACGGTCACTACGTGTCCTGATAAGGGTTAGGGTCACTACGTGTCCTGATAAGGGTTAGGGTCACTACGTGTCCTGATAAGGGTTAGGGTCACTACGTGTCCTGATTAGGGTTAGGGTCACTATGTGTCCTGATAAGGGTTAGGGTCACTACGTGTCCTGATAAGGTTTAGGGTCACTACGTGTCCTGATAAGGATTAGGGTTAGGGTCACTACGTGTCCTGATAAGGATTAGGGTTAGGGTCACTACGTGTCCTGATAAGGGTTAGGGTCACTACGTGTCCTGATAAGGGTTAGGGTCACTACGTGTCCTGATAAGGGTTAGGGTTAGGGTCACTACGTGTCCTGATAAGGGTTAGGGTCACTACGTGTCCTGATAAGGGTTAGGGTCACTACGTGTCCTGATAAGGGTTAGGGTCACTACGTGTCCTGATAAGGGTTAGGGTCACTACGTGTCCTGATAAGGGTTAGGGTTAGGGTCACTACGTGTCCTGATAAGGGTTAGGGTTAGGGTCACTACGTGTCCTGATAAGGGGTTAGAGTCACTACGTGTCCTGATAAGGGTTAGAGTCACTACGTGTCCTGATAAGGGTTAGGGTTAGGGTCACTACGTGTCCTGATAAGGGTTAGGGTTGGGGTCACTACGTGTCCTGATAAGGGTTAGGGTCACTACGTGTCCTGATAAGGGTTAGGGTCACTACGTGTCCTGATAAGGGTTAGGGTCACTACGTGTCCTGATAAGGGTTAGAGTCACTACGTGTCCTGATAAGGGTTAGGGTTAGGGTCACTACGTGTCCTGATAAGGGTTAGGGTCACTACGTGTCCTGATAAGGGTTAGGGTCACTACCTGTCCTGATAAGGTTCAGGGTCACTACGTGTCCTGATAAGGGTTAGGGTCACTACGTGTCCTGATAAGGGTTAGGGTTAGGGTCACTACGTGTCCTGATAAGGGTTAGGGTTAGGGTCACTACGTGTCCTGATAAGGGTTAGGGTTAGGGTCACTACGTGTCCTGATAAGGGTTAGGGTCACTACGTGTCCTGATAAGGGTTAGGGTCACTACGTGTCCTGATAAGGGTTAGGGTCACTACGTGTCCTGATAAGGGTTAGGGTCACTACGTGTCCTGATAAGGGTTAGGGTCACTACGTGTCCTGATAAGGGTTAGAGTCACTACGTGTCCTGATAAGGGTTAGGGTTAGGGTCACTACGTGTCCTGATAAGGGTTAGGGTCACTACGTGTCCTTATAAGGGTTAGGGTCACTACGTGTCCTGATAAGGGTTAGGGTCACTACCTGTCCTGATAAGGTTCAGGGTCACTACGTGTCCTGATAAGGGTTAGGGTCACTACGTGTCCTGATAAGGGTTAGGGTCACTACGTGTCCTGATAAGGGTTAGGGTTAGGGTCACTACGTGTCCTGATAAGGGTTAGGGTCACTACGTGTCCTGATAAGGGTTAGGGTCACTACGTATCCTGATAAGGGTTAGGGTTAGGGTCACTACGTGTCCTGATGAGGGTTAGGGTTAGGGTCACTACGTGTCCTGATAAGAGTTAGGGTCACTACGTGTCCTGATAAGGGTTAGGGTTAGGGTCACTACGTGTCCTGATAAGGGTTAGGGTCACTACGTGTCCTGATAAGGGTTAGGGTCACTACGTATCCTGATAAGGGTTAGGGTTAGGGTCACTACGTGTCCTGATAAGGGTTAGAGTCACTACGTGTCCTGATAAGGGTTAGGGTCACTACGTGTCCTGATAAGGGTTAGGGTCACTACGTGTCCTGATAAGGGTTAGGGTTAGGGTCACTACGTGTCCTGATAAGGGTTAGGGTTAGGGTCACTACGTGTCCTGATAAGGGTTAGGGTTAGGGTCACTACGTGTCCTGATAAGGGTTAGGGTCACTACGTGTCCTGATAAGGGTTAGGGTCACTACGTGTCCTGATAAGGGTTAGGGTCACTACGTGTCCTGATAAGGGTTAGGGTTAGGGTCACTACGTGTCCTGATAAGGGTTAGGGTCACTACGTGTCCTGATAAGGGTTAGGGTTAGGGTCACTACGTGTCCTGATAAGGGTTAGGGTTAGGGTCACTACGTGTCCTGATAAGGGTTAGGGTCACTACGTGTCCTGATAAGGGGTTAGGGTCACTACGTGTCCTGATAAGGGTTAGGGTCACTACGTGTCCTGATAAGGGTTAGGGTTAGGGTCACTACGTGTCCTGATAAGGGTTAGGGTCACTACGTGTCCTGATAAGGGTTAGGGTTACTACGTGTCCTGATAAGGGTTAGGGTCACTACGTGTCCTGATAAGGGTCACTACGTGTCCTGATAAGGGTCATTACGTGTCCTGATAAGGGTTAGGGTTAGGGTCACTACGTGTCCTGATAAGGGTTAGGGTTAGGGTCACTACGTGTCCTGATAAGGGTTAGGGTTAGGGTCACTACGTATCCTGATAAGGGTTAGGGTCACTACGTGTCCTGATAAGGGTTAGGGTTAGGGTCACTACGTGTCCTGATAAGGGTTAGGGTCACTACGTGTCCTGATAAGGGTTAGGGTTACTACGTGTCCTGATAAGGGTTAGGGTTAGGGTCACTACGTGTCCTGATGAGGGTTAGGGTTAGGGTCACTACGTGTCCTGATAAGAGTTAGGGTCACTACGTGTCCTGATAAGGGTTAGGGTTAGGGTCACTACGTGTCCTGATAAGGGTTAGGGTCATTACGTGTCCTGATAAGAGTTAGGGTCACTACGTGTCCTGATAAGGGTTAGGGTCACTACGTATCCTGATAAGGGTTAGGGTTAGGGTCACTACGTGTCCTGATAAGGGTTAGAGTCACTACGTGTCCTGATAAGGGTTAGGGTCACTACGTGTCCTGATAAGGGTTAGGGTCACTACGTGTCCTGATAAGGGTTAGGGTTAGGGTCACTACGTGTCCTGATAAGGGTTAGGGTTAGGGTCACTACGTGTCCTGATAAGGGTTAGGGTTAGGGTCACTACGTGTCCTGATAAGGTTTAGGGTCACTACGTGTCCTGATAAGGGTTAGGGTCACTACGTGTCCTGATAAGGGTTAGGGTTAGGGTCACTACGTGTCCTGATAAGGGTTAGGGTCACTACGTGTCCTGATAAGGTTTAGGGTCACTACGTGTCCTGATAAGGGTTAGGGTTAGGGTCACTACGTGTCCTGATAAGGGTTAGGGTCACTACGTGTCCTGATAAGGGTTAGGGTCACTACGTGTCCTGATAAGGGTTAGGGTCACTACGTGTCCTGATAAGGGTTAGGGTTAGGGTCACTACGTGTCCTGATAAGGGTCACTACGTGTCCTGATAAGGGTCACTACGTGTCCTGATAAGGGTTAGGGTTAGGGTTACTACGTGTCCTGATAAGGGTTAGGGTTAGGGTCACTACGTGTCCTGATAAGGGTTAGGGTTAGGGTCACTACGTATCCTGATAAGGGTTAGGGTCACTACGTGTCCTGATAAGGGTTAGGGTTACTACGTGTCCTGATAAGGGTTAGGGTTAGGGTCACTACGTGTCCTGATAAGGGTTAGGGTCACTACGTGTCCTGATAAGGGTTAGGGTTAGGGTCACTACGTGTCCTGATAAGGGTTAGGGTTAGGGTCACTACGTGTCCTGATAAGGGTTAGGGTCACTACGTGTCCTGATAAGGGTTAGGGTTAGGGTCACTACGTGTCCTGATAAGGGTTAGGGTCACTACGTGTCCTGATAAGGGTTAGGGTCACTACGTGTCCTGATAAGGGTTAGGGTCACTAAGTGTCCTGATAAGGCTAGGGTCACTATGTGTCCTGATAAGGGTTAGGGTCACTACGTGTCCTGATAAGGGTTAGGGTCACTACGTGTCCTGATAAGGGTTAGGGTCACTACGTGTCCTGTTAAGGGTTAGGGTCACTACGTGTCCTGATAAGGGTTAGGGTCACTACGTGTCCTGATAAGGGTTAGGGTCACTACGTGTCCTGATAAGGGTTAGGGTCACTACGTGTCCTGATAAGGGTCACTACGTGTCCTGATAAGGGTTAGGGTCACTACGTGTCCTGATAAGGGTTAGGGTTAGGGTCACTACGTGTCCTGATAAGGGTTAGGGTTAGGGTCACTACGTGTCCTGATAAGGGTTAGGGTTAGGGTCACTACGTGTCCTGATAAGGGTTAGGGTCACTACGTGTCCTGATAAGGGTTAGGGTCACTACGTGTCCTGATAAGGGTTAGGGTCACTACGTATCCTGATAAGGGTTAGGGTTAGGGTCACTACGTGTCCTGATAAGAGTTAGGGTCACTACGTGTCCTGATAAGGGTTAGGGTCACTAGGTGTCCTGGTAAGGGTTAGGGTTAGGGTCACTATGTGTCCTGATAAGGGTTAGGGTCACTACATGTCCTGATTGTATAAGGATTTGATTAATGCAACATACCAGTACACACACATTCCTCCATTCTGATCCCCCACTACCACACATAGTGGACTGATTCTGCTCACCCAGTACCACACATAGTGGACTGATTCTGCTCACCCAGTACCACACATAGTGGACTGATTCTGCTCACCCAGTACCACACATAGTGGACTGATTCTGTTCCCCCAGTACCAAACACATGTAGTGGACTGATTCTGTTCCCCCAGTACCAAACACATGTAGTGGACTGATTCTGTTCCCCCAGTACCAAACACATGTAGTGGACTGATTCTGCTCCCCCAGTACCAAACACATGTAGTGGACTGATTCTGTTCCCCCAGTACCAAACACATGTAGTGGACTGATTCTGTTCACCCAGTACCAAACACATGTAGTGGACTGATTCTGTTCCCCCGGTACCAAACACATGTAGTGGACTGATTCTGATCCCCCAGAACCAAACACATGTAGTGGACTGATTCTGTTCCCCCAGTACCAAACACATGTAGTGGACTGATTCTGATCCCCCAGAACCAAACACATGTAGTGGACTGATTCTGTTCCCCCAGTACCAAACACATGTAGTGGACTGATTCTGTTCCCCCAGTACCAAACACATGTAGTGGACTGATTCTGTTCCCCCAGAACCAAACACATGTAGTGGACTGATTCTGTTCCCCCAGTACCAAACACATGTAGTGGACTGGTTCTGTTCCCCCAGTACCAAACACATGTAGTGGACTGATTCTGCTCCCCAAGTACCACACATAGTGGACTGATTCTGTTCCCCCAGTACCAAACACATGTAGTGGACTGATTCTGTTCCCCCAGTACCAAACACATGTAGTGGACTGATTCTGTTCCCCCGGTACCAAACACATGTAGTGGACTGATTCTGTTCCCCCGGTACCAAACACATGTAGTGGACTGATTCTGTTCCCCCACTACCACACATAGTGGACTGATTCTGTTCCCCCAGTACCAAACACATGTAGTGGACTGATTCTGTTCCCCCAGTACCACACATAGTGGACTGATTCTGTTCCCCCGGTACCAAACACATGTAGTGGACTGATTCTGTTCCCCCAGTACCAAACACATGTAGTGGACTGATTCTGTTCCCCCAGTACCAAACACATGTAGTGGACTGATTCTGTTCCCCCAGTACCAAACACATGTAGTGGACTGATTCTGTTCCCCCAGTACCAAACACATGTAGTGGACTGATTCTGTTCCCCCGGTACCAAACACATGTAGTGGACTGGTTCTGTTCCCCCAGAACCAAACACATGTAGTGGACTGATTCTGTTCCCCCAGTACCACACATAGTGGACTGATTCTGCTCCCCCAGTACCAAACACATGTAGTGGACTGGTTCTGTTCCCCCAGAACCAAACACATGTAGTGGACTGATTCTGTTCCCCCAGTACCACACATAGTGGACTGATTCTGCTCCCCCAGTACCAAACACATGTAGTGGACTGATTCTGTTCCCCCGGTACCAAACACATGTAGTGGACTGGTTCTGTTCCCCCAGTACCTAACACATGTAGTGGACTGGTTCTGTTCCCCCAGTACCTAACACATGTAGTGGACTGGTTCTGTTCCCCCAGTACCTAACACATGTAGTGGACTGGTTCTGTTCCCCCAGTACCTAACACATGTAGTGGACTGATTCTGTTCCCCCAGTACCAAACACATGTAGTGGACTGATTCTGTTCCCCCAGTACCAAACACATGTAGTGGACTGATTCTGTTCCCCCAGTACCAAACACATGTAGTGGACTGATTCTGTTCCCCCAGTACCAAACACATGTAGTGGACTGATTCTGTTCCCCCAGTACCAAACACATGTAGTGGACTGATTCTGTTCCCCCAGAACCAAACACATGTAGTGGACTGATTCTGTTCCCCCAGAACCAAACACATGTAGTGGACTGATTCTGATCCCCCAGAACCAAACACATGTAGTGGACTGATTCTGTTCCCCCAGAACCAAACACATGTAGTGGACTGATTCTGTTCCCCCAGAACCAAACACATGTAGT
Source organism: Coregonus clupeaformis (assembly GCF_020615455.1). Lineage (NCBI taxonomy): Eukaryota > Metazoa > Chordata > Actinopteri > Salmoniformes > Salmonidae > Coregonus > Coregonus clupeaformis. Next base: position 120,342 of record NW_025534478.1, on the reverse strand, counting down.
GGACTGATTCTGATCCCCCAGAACCAAACACATGTAGTGGACTGATTCTGTTCCCCCAGTACCAAACACACATAGTGGACTGATTCTGCTCCCCCAGTACCAAACACATGTAGTGGACTGGTTCTGTTCCCCCAGAACCAAACACATGTAGTGGACTGATTCTGATCCCCCACTACCACACATAGTGGACTGATTCTGCTCCCCCAGTACCACACATAGTGGACTGATTCTGTTCCCCCAGAACCAAACACATGTAGTGGACTGATTCTGATCCCCCAGTACCACACATAGTGGACTGATTCTGATCCCCCGGTACCAAACACATGTAGTGGACTGATTCTGATCCCCCAGTACCACACATAGTGGACTGATTCTGATCCCCCGGTACCAAACACATGTAGTGGACTGATTCTGTTCCCCCAGTACCAAACACATGTAGTGGACTGATTCTGTTCCCCCAGAACCACACACATGTAGTGGACTGATTCTGTTCCCCCAGTACCTAACACATGTAGTGGACTGATTCTGTTCCCCCAGTACCAAACACATGTAGTGGACTGATTCTGTTCCCCCAGTACCAAACACATGTAGTGGACTGATTCTGTTCCCCCAGTACCAAACACATGTAGTGGACTGATTCTGTTCCCCCACTACCACACATAGTGGACTGATTCTGTTCACCCAGTACCACACATAGTGGACTGATTCTGATCCCCCACTACCACACATAGTGGACTGATTCTGTTCACCCAGTACCACACATAGTGGACTGATTCTGATCCCCCACTACCACACATAGTGGACTGATTCTGTTCACCCAGTACCACACATAGTGGACTGATTCTGTTCCCCCAGTACCAAACACATGTAGTGGACTGATTCTGTTCCCCCAGAACCAAACACATGTAGTGGACTGATTCTGATCCCCCAGAACCAAACACATGTAGTGGACTGATTCTGTTCCCCCAGTACCAAACACATGTAGTGGACTGATTCTGTTCCCCCAGAACCAAACACATGTAGTGGACTGATTCTGTTCCCCCAGAACCAAACACATGTAGTGGACTGATTCTGATCCCCCAGTACCACACATAGTGGACTGATTCTGCTCCCCCAGTACCAAACACATGTAGTGGACTGATTCTGCTCACCCAGTACCAAACACATGTAGTGGATAGAAAATAATCCCATTAGGGCACCGCGTTATTTTTGAGTTTGCTTAATTTCACAAAAAATAATGGAGAGGCGTACATAATTATATGTCAGGTGCATTTGTTTATGTCTGACTTTGAGACTTGACACTTGTAACAGATGAAATACCTCCCAAATTAAATGTTTAACTGTAACTGAGGTTTATATCTTGTGAAACGACCGGGGGGATTGGAATGTCATGCTTGTTTTATTATGCAAAAGTGGAACATGAAATGAATCATTCAAGTCACGAGTCCCGAAGTCACCACTGTCTGGAAGTCACCCTCAGAGTTTCGTCAGCAACATATGACAATGGAAGGATCTCCAAGAGTGTTGGTAGGGGCGAGGGGGTGGTTTGGTAGGGGCGAGGGGTAGTTTGGTAGGGGCGAGGGGGTAGTTTGGTAGGGGCGAGGGGGTGGTTTGGTAGGGGCGAGGGGTAGTTTGGTAGGGGCGAGGGGTGGTTTGGTAGGGGCGAGGGGGTGGTTTGGTAGGGGCGAGGGGGTGGTTTGGTAGGGGCGAGGGGTGGTTTGGTAGGGGCGAGGGGTGGTTTGGTAGGGGCGGGGGGTGGTTTGGTAGGGGCGAGGGGTGGTTTGGTAGGGGCGAGGGGGTGGTTTGGTAGGGGCGAGGGGTGGTTTGGTAGGGGCGAGGGGGTGGTTTGGTAGGGGCGAGGGGGTGGTTTGGTAGGGGCGAGGGGTGGTTTGGTAGGGGCGAGGGAGTGGTTTGGTAGGGGCGAGGGGTGGTTTGGTAGGGGCGAGGGGTGGTTTGGTAGGGGCGAGGGGGTGGTTTGGTAGGGGCGAGGGGTGGTTTGGTAGGGGCGAGGGGTGGTTTGGTAGGGGCGAGGGGGTGGTTTGGTAGGGGCGAGGGAGTGGTTTGGTAGGGGCGAGGGGTGGTTTGGTAGGGGCGAGGGGGTGGTTTGGTAGGGGCGAGGGGGTGGTTTGGGACTCAGAGTAAACCTTGCGAGCGCTAAAAGACTCTAAACCTTAAATGCGGCAGCTTATAAAGTGTATGAATGGATCTGATTTATAAACGAAAAAATGGTAAACAATACATGATGGTACCCCAAGTTCCACTGTAGATATATAGTCCACTACAATACATGATGGTACCCCAAGTTCCACTGTAGATATATAGTCCACTACAATACATGATGGTACCCCAAGTTCCACTGTAGATATATAGTCCACTACAATACATGATGGTACCCCAAGTTCCACTGTAGATATATAGTCCACTACAATACATGATGGTACCCCAAGTTCCACTGTAGATATATAGTCCACTACAATACATGATGGTACCCCAAGTTCCACTGTAGATAGATATAGTCCACTACAATACATGATGGTACCCCAAGTTCCACTGTAGATATATAGTCCACTACAATACATGATGGTACCCCAAGTTCCACTGTAGATATATAGTCCACTACAATACATGATGGTACCCCAAGTTCCACTGTAGATATATAGTCCACTACAATACATGATGGTACCCCAAGTTCCACTGTAGATATATAGTCCACTACAATACATGATGGTACCCCAAGTTCCACTGTAGATATATAGTCCACTACAATACATGATGGTACCCCAAGTTCCACTGTAGATATATAGTCCACTACAATACATGATGGTACCCCAAGTTCCACTGTAGAGATATAGTCCATTACAATACATGATGGTACCCCAAGTTCCACTGTAGATATAGTCCACTACAATACATGATGGTACCCCAAGTTCCACTGTAGATATATAGTCCACTACAATACATGATGGTACCCCAAGTTCCACTGTAGATATATAGTCCACTACAATACATGATGGTACCCCAAGTTCCACTGTAGATATATAGTCCACTACAATACATGATGGTACCCCAAGTTCCACTGTAGATAGATATAGTCCACTACAATACATGATGGTACCCCAAGTTCCACTGTAGATATATAGTCCACTACAATACATGATGGTACCCCAAGTTCCACTGTAGATATATAGTCCACTACAATACATGATGGTACCCCAAGTTCCACTGTAGATATATAGTCCACTACAATACATGATGGTACCCCAAGTTCCACTGTAGATATATAGTCCACTACAATACATGATGGTACCCCAAGTTCCACTGTAGATATATAGTCCACTACAATACATGATGGTACCCCAAGTTCCACTGTAGATATATAGTCCACTACAATACATGATGGTACCCCAAGTTCCACTGTAGAGATATAGTCCATTACAATACATGATGGTACCCCAAGTTCCACTGTAGATATAGTCCACTACAATACATGATGGTACCCCAAGTTCCACTGTAGATATATAGTCCACTACAATACATGATGGTACCCCAAGTTCCACTGTAGATATATAGTCCACTACAATACATGATGGTACCCCCAAGTTCCACTGTAGATATATAGTCCACTACAATACATGATGGTACCCCAAGTTCCACTGTAGATATATAGTCCACTACAATACATGATGGTACCCCAAGTTCCACTGTAGATATATAGTCCACTACAATACATGATGGTACCCCAAGTTCCACTGTAGATATATAGTCCACTACAATACATGATGGTACCCCAAGTTCCACTGTAGATATATAGTCCACTACAATACATGATGGTACCCCAAGTTCCACTGTAGATATATAGTCCACTACAATACATGATGGTACCCCAAGTTCCACTGTAGATATATAGTCCACTACAATACATGATGGTACCCCAAGTTCCACTGTAGATATATAGTCCACTACAATACATGATGGTACCCCAAGTTCCACTGTAGATATATAGTCCACTACAATACATGATGGTACCCCAAGTTCCACTGTAGATAGATATAGTCCACTACAATACATGATGGTACCCCAAGTTCCACTGTAGATATATAGTCCACTACTTGAGTTATTGTGCTATAATTTGAAATTCCTGAAGTTCTATGACAGTTAATTTGACAGTGCAGCTTAATGAATGTAGCTGATGGGGTTAGTAAAACAGCCGTATCTCTTGATTTGTAGAAGTTATTTCTGTTCTGATTTCAGATTTCAATAGCAGAAAAGTAGATTTACTTCACGCTAAGTTGTCTAACTTGTTGGGAAAGTGGTCAAAACATCAGTTGATTCATAAAGTTGAGACGTGGTTGCTAAAACGGCTAGCTGTAGCATTTGATCAGTAGAAGATAATTATGTTGAAGATTTCATACCCTCTAAGATTTTGTCTAAAGTGCTGGTAAAGTTGTCAAAGTAGCTGATTTGTGTCAGAAGTTACATTGTTTACAGTGAATAAAATGTTGAAAGTCACAGCTTCAGAATGGGAGTTTTTCACAACGGGAGGTTTAGAATATTGAATACATCCCATTAAAGTGGATGAAGTTTAATACAAGTTCACCAGTTTAAAAAGTATAAATGTTATCAAAAAAGTTCAACGGTGTAGGAGTAGCGTGCTAAAGAACAACTATAATATCTTGGTAATTGTACATTAAATAAAACTGTGTGCCTTGCTTCAATTTCTTTACATGTATTTTTGTGGTAGTGTTCTGATTTCAGATTTTAAATAGCAGAGAAGTAGACAAAGATTTCATATGCTATACAGTGGGGAGAACAAGTATTTGATACACTGCCGATTTTGCAGGTTTTCCTACTTACAAAGCATGTAGAGGTACACTTCAACTGTGAGAGACTGAATCTAAAACAAAAATCCAGAAAATCACATTGTATGATTAATTTGCAATTTATTGCATGACATAAGTATTTGATACATCAGAAAAGCAGAACTTAATATTTGGTACAGAAACCTTTGTTTGCAATTACAGAGATCATAAGTTTCCTGTAGGTCTTGACCAGGTTTGCACACACTGCAGCAGGGATTCTGGCCCACTCCTCCATTCGGGGCTGTCGCTGGGCAATACGGACCTTCAGCTCCCTCCAAAGATTTTCTATTGTGTTCTGCTATACGTTTTTATCAGACTTTTTTGGGAAAGTGGAAAAAAATTTACTTGCTACTTCCTACAGCATTTTCATGTTCATTTTGTGGGGCGCTACAGTCTCCTGGTAAAAAAACGACTTTGCCAACGACCCCCATGCAAAGTGATGGAAGTGTTGAGTTTATGGATCTACTTTTGATGAAATAAGGAAGACATTCAATTTACTTTTAGGGAAAAGATTGTACAATAAAACCGGACTAAACGTTCAAATCGCCATTTTGCTCCTTCATTATCGATAATAATTCTGGGCATCCTACCAACATATAGCGTCCGCCATTGCTCTGGGTACAGCTTACCTCTGAAAAGCCAACAGCGTAAACCTGACTGCTGCAGACCAGGCTGGGCCACGCCTCATTTAGAAACATGTTGCCATAGCGCCAGTTGGCAGGCATTCTGGAACGTCTCTTTAGCCAGTCAACAAGTTCAAACACAACTGGTACAGTGGCTTAAACCAAGAGATGGAATTGACACTGTTAGATTCAAAATATCAGTGTTGCAAACATGTCAACATCTTCTAGTCTCTCCCTCTTTGGAGGGAAAACTCAGGTCTGGTGATGGAGATCATTCCACACTCTGTGTTCTACTACCCAGGTCTGGTGATGGAGATCATTCCACACTCTGTGTTCTACTACCCAGGTCTGATGATGGAGATCATTCCACACTCAGTGGATCTCCTGCATGTATTTTTTTTAGGTTTAATCAGAGAACTTGAATGAGAGTATCTCTTGTCCCATTGATCACAGCTGTAAGGTTTCTATCCAGTGTGTGTTCTTTGGTGTACTGCCAGATTGTGTGAGGTAGCAAAACTCATCCCACAGTCAGAGCAGTGGTAAGGCTTCTCTCCTGTGTGTGTTCTCTGGTGTATATTCAGTCCACTTGAGGTGGTAAAGCTTTTACCACAGTCTGAGCAGTGGTACGGTTTCTCTCCAGTGTGGGTTCGCTTATGATAAGTCAGGCTACTTGAGAAAGCAAATCTCTTCTCACACCGATCACAACCATACGGCTTCTCCCCAGTGTGGGTTCTCTGGTGTGATATCAGGTCACTTCTGGTGGTAAAGCTTTTCCCACAGTCAGAGCAGTGGTGAGGCTTCTCTCCTGTGTGTATTTTCTTGTGGGCAGTTATGTTTGATAGCCGAGTGAATCTCTTCCCACATTGATCACAGCTATAAGGCTTCTCTCCCGTGTGTGTTCTCTGGTGTATATTCAGTCCACTTGAGGTGGTAAAGCTTTTCCCACAGTCAGAGCAGTGGTGAGGCTTCTCTCCAGTGTGTATTTTCTTGTGGGCAGTTATGGTTGATAACTGAGTGAATCTCTTCCCACATTGATCACAGCTATAAGGCTTCTCTCCTGTGTGTGTTCTCTGGTGTCCAATCAGATGACTTGGCTGAGTAAAACTCTTACCGCAGTCAGAGCAGTGGTGAGGCTTCTCTCCTGTGTGTGTTCTCTGGTGTATAATCAGATGACTTGGCTGAGTAAAACTCTTACCGCAGTCAGAGCAGTGGTGAGGCTTCTCTCCAGTGTGTATTTTCTTGTGGCCAGTTATGTTTGATAACTGAGTGAATCTCTTCCCACATTGATCACAGCTATAAGGCTTCGCTCCTGTGTGTGTTCTCTGGTGTATATTCAGTCCACTTGAGGTGGTAAAGCTTTTCCCACAGTCTGAGCAGTGGTAAGGCTTCTCTCCTGTGTGGGTTCTCTGGTGCAGCTTTAAATACTGTGATGTTGAAAAGCTTTTCCCACAATCTGAGCAGTGGTAAGGCTTCTCTCCAGTGTGTGTCTGCTGGTGTGATTTCATGTTGCTTGGCTTAGTAAATCTCTTCCCACATAGATCACAGCTATAAGATTTCTTTCCTGTGTGAATTCTCAGGTGTGATTTCAATGAATGTGATTTAGAGAAACTCATTCCACACTGAGAGCAGTGGTATGGCTTTTCTCCTGTGTGGCTTCTTTGGCGTATTTTAAGTTCTGTTGAAGATTTGCAATTCTTCCCACTATCAGAGCAGTGAGATTTCTTCCCTGTGGGTCTCCGCTTGAGTTTCTTGAGGTGTTCTGATCTGGAGATATTATTCTCTGCCTCTTCAGCATCATGATGTTGTTGAGGCTCCCCAGAGGATCCAAGATAGTCACGTGTCTCTCCTGTGTGAACAACAAAATCAGACAGATGGTTAACTTCTGACTTCTATTCCAAGCTAAATCCATCCAGGGACGTTTTCACATAATAACTTCATGGTGTCACATATTTACGTGATAATTCTATTTTATTAACGTGATAATTATCTAATTTAAATACATAAAAAAGCAGGATTAGGGGATAAAAAATCAAATCAAATCAAATTCTATTGGTCACATGCGCCGAATACAACAGGTGCAGACATTACAGTGAAATGCTTACTTACAGCCCTTAACCAACAGTGCATTTATTTTAAACAAAAAAGTAAGAATAAAACAACAACAAAAAAGTGTTGAGAAAAAAAGAGCAGAAGTAAAATAAAGTGACAGTAGGGAGGCTATATATACAATAAAATAAAGTGACAGTAGGGAGGCTATATATACAGGGGGGTACCGTTGCATAGTCAATGTGCGGGGGCACTGGCTAGTTGAGGTAGTTGAGGTAATATGTACATGTGGGTAGAGTTAAAGTGACTATGCATAAATACTTAACAGAGTAGCAGCAGCGTAAAAAGGATGGGGTGGGGGGGCAGTGCAAATAGTCCGGGAAGCCATGATTAGCTGTTCAGGAGTCTTATGGCTTGGGGGTAGAAGCTGTTGAGAAGTCTTTTGGACCTAGACTTGGCACTCCGGTACCGCTTGCCGTGCGGTAGCAGAGAGAACAGTCTATGACTAGGGTGGCTGGAGTCTTTGACAATTTTGAGGGCCTTCCTCTGACACCGCCTGGTATAGAGGTCCTGGATGGCAGGGAGCTTTGCCCCAGTGATGTACTGGGCCGTACGCACTACCCTCTGTAGTGCCTTGCGGTCAGAGGCCAAGCAGTTGCCATACCAGGCGGTGATGCAACCAGTCAGGATGCTCTCGATGGTGCAGCTGTAGAATTTTTTGAGGATCTGAGGACCCATGCCAAATCTTTTTAGTCTCCTGAGGGGGAATAGGCTTTGTCGTGCCCTCTTCACGACTGTCTTGGTGTGTTTGGACCATGATAGTTCATTGGTGATGTGGACACCAAGGAACTTGAAGCTCTCAACCTGTTCCACTACAGCCCCGTCGATGAGAATGGGGGCGTGCTCAGTCCTCTTTTTTTTCCTGTAGTCCACAATCATCTCCTTTGTCTTGGTCACGTTGAGGGAGAGGTTGTTGTCCTGGCACCACACGGCCAGATCTCTGACCTCCTCCCTATAGGCTGTCTCATCGTTGTCGGTGATCAGGCCTACCACTGTTGTGTCGTCGGCAAACTTAATGATGGTGTTGGAGTCGTGCCTGGCCATGCAGTCATGGGTGAACAGAGAGTACAGGAGGGGACTGAGCACGCACCCCTGAGGGGCCCCCGTGTTGAGGATCAGTGTGGCAGATGTGTTGTTACCTACCCTTACCACCTGGGGGCGGCCCGTCAGGAAGTCCAGGATCCAGTTGCAGAGGGAGGTGTTTAGTCCCAGGATCCTTAGCTTAGTGATGAGCTTAGAGGGCACTATGGTGTTGAATGCTGAGCTGTAGTCAATGAATAGCATTCTCACGTAGGTGTTCCTCTTGTCCAGGTGGGAAAGAAAAGTGTGGTGTGCGATAGAGATTGCATCATCTGTGGATCTGTTGGGGCGGTATGCAAATTGGAGTGGGTCTAGGGTTTCTGGGATTATGCTGTTGATGTGAGCCATGACCAGTCTTTCAAAGCACTTCATGGCTACAGACGTCAGTGCTACGGGTCGGTAGTCATTTAGGCAGGTTATCTTAGAGTTCTTGGGCACGGGGACTATGGTGGTCTGCTTGAAACATGTTGGTATTACAGACTCAGTCAGGGACATGTTGAAAATGTCAGTGAAGACACTTGCCAGTTGGTCAGCACATGCTCGGAGTACACGTCCTGGTAATCCGTCTGGCCCTGCGGCCTTGTGAATGTTGACCTGCTTAAAGGTCTTACTCACATCGGCTACGGAGAGCGTGATCACATAGTCGTCCGGAATAGCTGGTGCTCTCATGCATGCTTCAGTGTTGCTTGCCTCGAAGCGAGCATAGAAGTGGTTTAGCTTGTCTGGTAGGCTTGTGTCACTGGGCAGCTCGCGGCTGTGCTTCCCTTTGTAGTCTGTAATAGTTTTCAAGCCCTGCCACATCCGACGAGCGTCAGAGCCAGTGTAGTATGATTCAATCTTAGACCTGTATTGACTCTTTGCCTGTTTGATGGTTCGTCGGAGGTCATAGCGGGATTTCTTATAAGCGTCCGGGTTAGAGTCCCGTTCCTTGAAAGCGGCAGCTCTACCCTTTAGCTCAGTGCGGATGTTTCCTGTAATCCATGGCTTCTGGTTGGGGTATGTACGTACGGTCACTGTGGGGACGACATCATCGATGCACTTATTGATGAAGCCAGTGACTGATGTGGTGTACTCCTCAATGCTGTCTGAAGAATCCCGGAACATGTTCCAGTCTGTGCTAGCAAAACAGTCCTGTAGCTTAGCATCTGCGTCATCTGACCACCTTTTTATTAGCCGAATCACTGGTGCTTCCTGCTTCAGTTTTTGCTTATAAGCAGGAATCAGGAGGATAGAGTTATGGTCAGATTTGCCAAATGGAGGGCGAGGGAGAGCTTTGTATGCGTCTCTGTGTGTGGAGTAAAGGTGGTCTAGAGTTTTTTCCCCTCTGGTTGCACATTTAACATGCTGGTAGAAATGAGGTAGAACGGATTTAAGTTTCCCTGCATTAAAGTCCCCGGCTACTAGGAGCGCTGCATCTGGATGAGCGTTTTCCTGTTGATTAATGGCCTTGTACAACTCATTCAGTGCAATCTTAATGCCAGCATTGGTTTGTGGTGGTAAATAGACAGCTATGAAAAATATAGATGAAAACTCTCTTGGTAAATAGTGTGGTCTACAGCTTATCATAAGATACTCTACCTCAGGCGAGCAAAACCTTGAGACTTCCTTAGTATTTGATTTTGTGCACCAGCTGTTGTTTACAAATATACACAGACCGCCGCCCCTTGTCTTACCAGAGTCTGCCGTTCTGTCCTGCCGATGTAGCGTATAGCCTGCTAGCTGAATGTTGTCATTGTTGTCGTTCAGCCACGACTCCGTGAAACATAAGATATTACAGTTTTTAATGTCCCGTTGGTAGGATAACCGTAATCTTAAATCGTCATTTTTATTCTCAAAAGCTTGAACGTTGGCTAATAGGATTGATGGGAGAGGCAGTTTACTCGTTCGCCGTCGGATCCTTACAAGGCACCCGGATCTGCGTCCACGATATCTCCGTCTCTTCCTCACGCGAATGACGGGGATCTGGGCCTTGTTGGGTGTCTGTAGAATATCCTTCGCGAACGCCTCGTTGAAGAAAAAGTATTCGTCCAATACCGGGTGAGTAATCGCTGTCCTGATATCCAGAAGCTCTCTTTGGTTATAAGAGACGATGGCAGAAACATTATGTACAAAATACATTACAAATAACGAAGAAAAACACACATAATAGTACAATTGGTTAGAGGGCTGTAAAACGGCAGCCATCTTCTTCCGGCGCTGTTTCATGATAGACAAGCATAACTGGGAAACATTTGACTGTCAGTTTTTCTGCCACCGGGCATCTGTCTAACTTGGAGGAAATATACCAGTCTATCTTCATGTCAACTAACAGAACTGTCTACTGTGGTGGAAATACACCAGTCTATCTTCATGTCAACTAACATAACTGTCTACTGTGGTGGAAATATACCAGTCTATCTTCATGTCAACTAACAGAACTGTCTACTGTGGTGGAAATACACCAGTCTATCTTCATGTCAACTAACAGAACTGTCTAACTTGGAGGAAATATACCAGTCTATCTCCATGTCAACTAACAGAACTCTGTCTACTGTGGTGGAAATATACCAGTCTATCTTCATGTCAACTAACAGGACTGTCTACTGTGGTGTAAATACACCAGTCTATCTTCATGTCAACTAACAGAACTCTGTCTACTGTGGAGGAAATATACCAGTCTATCTTCATGTCAACTAACAGAACTCTGTCTACTGTGGTGGAAATATACCAGTCTATCTTCATGTCAACTAACAGAACTCTGTCTACTGTGGTGGAAATACACCAGTCTATCTTCATGTCAACTAACAGAACTGTCTACTGTGGTGGAAATATACCAGTCTATCTTCATGTCAACTAACAGAACTGTCTACTGTGGTGGAAATATACCAGTCTATCTTCATGTCAACTAACAGAACTGTCTACTGTGGTGGAAATATACCAGTCTATCTTCATGTCAACTAACAGAACTGTCTACTGTGGTGGAAATATACCAGTCTATCTTCATGTCAACTAACAGAACTGTCTACTGTGGTGGAAATACACCAGTCTATCTTCATGTCAACTAACAGAACTGTCTACCTTGGAGGAAATATACCAGTCTATCTTCATGTCAACTAACAGAACTGTCTACTGTGGTGGAAATACACCAGTCTATCTTCATGTCAACTAACAGAACTGTCTACTGTGGTGGAAATACACCAGTCTATCTTCATGTCAACTAACAGAACTCTGTCTACTGTGGTGTAAATATACCAGTCTATCTTCATGTCAACTAACAGAACTCTGTCTACTGTGGTGGAAATACACCAGTCTATCTTCATGTCAACTAACATAACTCTGTCTACTGTGGTGGAAATACACCAGTCTATCTTCATGTCAACTAACAGAACTCTGTCTACTGTGGTGGAAATACACCAGTCTATCTTCATGTCAACTAACAGAACTGTCTCCTGTGGTGGAAATATACCAGTCTATCTTCATGTCAACTAACAGAACTGTCTACTGTGGTGGAAATATACCAGTCTATCTTCATGTCAACTAACAGAACTGTCTACTGTGGTGGAAATATACCAGTCTATCTGCAGGTTGTCCTGGGAACAGATCTATTGTATTTGTTCAGAACTGACTTTGATGTGTCAAATCTCCCTCTTCCTCCTCTTCTCCTCCTCTTGTAGGTCCACTCAGCCTCAGTGTTTTCCTGCAGTCCACCAGCCTCACAGACACCCTCTTCAGACCCAGCAGTAAGGTGCTACTGGGAGAGGTACGACCTGGGGACTCTGGGAGGGTGGAGGGGGGCAGGCTAGCGTTGTCCTGGTAACATAAAGAGGGGGCACAGACACATTCACTATGGATTCTGTCATTCACTGATTTCATGAAGCACTTTACAGAAACCCGGCCTAGCTAGACCCTGATAGAGCAAGCTGTATGCTAGACCAGACCAAGCAGTAGCAACTAGACCCGACCAAAATGTAGCAACTAGACCAGACCAAGCTGTAGCAACTAGGCCAAACTGTAGCAACTAGACCAGACCAAGCTGTATTACCTAGACCAGACCAAGCTGTAGCAACTAGACCAGACCATGCTGTAGCAACTAGGCCAAGCTGTAGCAACTAGACCAGACCAAGCTGTAGTACCTAGACCAGACCAAGCTGTAGCAACTAGGCCAAGCTGTAGCAACTAGACCAGACCAAGCTGTAGCACCTAGACCAGACCAAGCTGTAGCAACTAGACCAGACCAAGCTGTAGCAACTAGACCAGACCAAGCTGTAGCAACTAGACCAGACCAAGCTGTAGCAACTAGACCAGACCAAGCTGTAGCAACTAGACCAGACCAAGCTGTAGCAACTAGACCAGACCAAGCTGTAGCAACTAGACCAGACCAAGCTGTAGCAACTAGACCATACCAAGCTGTATTACCTAGACCAGACCAAGCTGTAGCAACTAGACCAAGCTGTAGCAACTAGACCAAGCTGTAGCAACTATACCAAGCTGTAGCAACTAGACCAAGCTGTAGCAACTATACCAAGCTGTAGCAACTAGACCAGTCCAAGCAGTAGCAACTAGACCAGACCAAGCTGTATCAACTAGACCAGACCAAGCTGTATCAACTAGGCCAAGCTGTAGCAACTAGGCCAAGCTGTAGCAACTAGACCAAGCTGTAGCAACTAGACCAAGCTGTAGCAACTAGACCAAGCTGTAGCAACTAGACCAGACCAAGCTGTAGCAATTAGAACAGACCAAGCTGTAGCAACTAGAACAGACCAAGCTGTAGCAACTAGATTATACCAAGCTGTAGCAACTAGATCAGACCAAGCTGTAGCAACTAGACCCAACAAAGCTGTAGCAACTAGACCAAACCAAGCTGTAGCAACTAGACCAGACCAAGCTGTAGAAACTAGACCAAACCAAGCTGTAGCAACTAGACCAGACCAAGCTGTAGCAACTAGACCAAGCTGTAGCAACTAGACCAGACCAAGCTGTAGCAACTAGACAAAGCTGTAGCAACTAGACAAAGCTGTAGCAACTATACCAAGCCGTAGCAACTATACCAGACCAAGCTGTAGCAACTAGACCAGACCAAGCTGTAGCAACTAGACCAGACCAAGCTGTAGCAACTAGACCAGACCTAGCTGTAGCAACTAGAAAAGACCAAGCTGTCGCAACTAGACCAGACCAAGCTGTAGCAACTAGACCAGACCAAGCTGTATCAACTAGACCAGACCAAGCTGTAGCAACTAGACGAAACCAAGCTGGAGCAACTAGACCAGACCAAGCTGGAGCAACTAGACCAAGCTGTAGCAACTAGACCAGACCAAGCTGTAGCAACTAGACCAGACCAAGCTGTAGCAACTAGGCCAGACCAAGCTGTAGCAACTAGACCAGACCAAGCTGTAGCAACTAGACCAAGCTGTATCAACTAGACCAGACCAAGCTGTATCAACTAGACCAGACCAAGCTGTAGCAACTAGACCAGACCAAGCTGTAGCAACTAGACAAGACCAAGCTGTAGCAACTAGACCAGACCAAGCTGTAGCAACTAGACCAGACCAAGCTGTAGCAACTAGACCAGACCAAGCTGTATCAACTAGACCAGTCCAAGCTGTAGCAACTAGACCAGACCAAGCTGTAGCAACTAGAAAAGACCAAGCTGTATCAACTAGACCAGACCAAGCTGTAGCAACTAGACCAGACCAAGCTGTATCAACTAGACCAGACCAGTAGCTGTATCAACTAGACCAGACCAAGCTGTAGCAACTAGACCAGACCAAGCTGTAGCAACTAGACCAGACCAAGCTGTATCAACTAGACCAGACCAAGCTGTATCAACTAGACCAGACCAAGCTGTAGCAACTAGACAAGACCAAGCTGTATCAACTAGTCCAGACCTAGCTGTAGCAACTAGACCAGACCAAGCTGTAGCAACTAGACCAGACCAAGCTGTAGCAACTAGACCAGACCAAGCTGTAGCAACTAGACCAGACCAAGCTGTAGCAACTAGGACCAAGCTGTAGCAACTAGACCAGACCAAGCTTTATTACCTAGACCAGACCAAGCTGTAGCAACTAGACCAGACCGAGCTGTAGCAACTGGAGCAATACCAAGCTGTAGCAACTAGACCAAGCTGTAGCAACTAGACCAAGCTGTAGCAACTAGACCAAGCTGTAGCAACTAGACCATACCAAGCTGTAGCAACTAGGCCAAGCTGTAGCAACTAGACCAGACCAAGCTGTATCAACTAGACCAGACCAAGCTGTAGCAACTAGACCAGACCAAGTTGTAGCAACTAGACCAGACCAAGCTGTAGCAACTAGATCAGACCAAGCTGTAGCAACAAGACCCGACCAAGCTGTAGCAACTAGACCAGACCAAGCTGTAGCAACCACGGCCAAGCTGTAGCAACTAGGCCAAGCTGTAGCAACTAGACCAAGCTGTAGCAACTAGACCAGACCAAGCTGTAGCAACTAGAACAGACCAAGCTGTAGCAACTAGACCAGACCAAGCTGTAGCAACAAGACCCGACCAAGCTGTAGCAACTAGACAATACCAAGCTGTAGCAACCACGGCCAAGCTGTAGCAACTATACCAAGCTGTAGCAACTAGACCAAGCTGTAGCAACTAGACCAGACCAAGCTGTAGCAACTAGAACAGACCAAGCTGTATCAACTAGAACAGACCAAGCTGTAGCAACTAGAACAGACCAAGCTGTAGCAACTAGACCATACCAAGCTGTAGCAACTAGATCAGACCAAGCTGTAGCAACTAGACCCAACAAAGCTGTAGCAACTAGACCAAACCAAGCTGTAGCAACTAGACCAGACCAAGGTGTAGAAACTAGACCAAACCAAGCTGTAGCAACTAGACCAAGCTGTAGCAACTAGACCAGACCAAGCTGTAGCAACTAGACCCGACCAATTTGTAGCAACTTGACCAAGATGTAGCAACTAGACCAGACCAAGCTGTAGCAACTAGACCAAGCTGCAGCAACTATACCAAGCCGTAGCAACTATACCAGACCAAACTGTAGCAACTAGACCAGACCAAGCTGTAGCAACTAGACCAGACCAAGCTGTAGCAACTAGACCAGACCAAGCTGTAGCAACTAGACCAAGCTGCAGCAACTATACCAAGCCGTAGCAACTATACCAGACCAAACTGTAGCAACTAGACCAGACCAAGCTGTAGCAACTAGACCAGACCAAGCTGTATCAACTAGACCAGAGCAAGATGTATCAACTAAACCAGTCTAAGCTGTAGCAACTAGACCATACCTAGCTGTAGCAACTAGACCAGACCAAGCTGTAGCAACTAGACCAAGCTGTATCAACTAGACCAGACCAAGCTGTAGCAACTAGACCATACCAAGCTGTAGCAACTAGACCATACCAAGCTGTAGCAACTAGACCAGACCAAGCTGTAGCAACTAGACCAGACCAAGCTGTAGCAACTAGACCAGACCAAGCTGTAGCAACTAGACCAAGCTAAGCTGTAGCAACTAGACCAGACCAAGCTGTAGCAACTAGACCCGACCAAGCTGTAGCAACTAGACCAGACCAAGCTGTATCAACTAGACCAGACCAAGCTGTAGCAACTAGACCAGAAGTAGCTGTATCAACTAGACCAGACCAAGCTGTGTCAACTAGACCAGACCAAACTGTAGCAACTAGACCAGACCAAGCTGTAGCAACTAGACCAGACCAAGCTGTATCAACTAGACCAGACCAAACTGTAGCAACTAGACAAGACCAAGCTGTATCAACTAGTCCAGACCAAGCTGTAACAACTAGACCAGACCAAGCTGTAGCAACTAGACCAGACCAAGCTGTAGCAACTAGACCAGACCAAGCTGTAGCAACTAGACCAGACCAAGCTGTAGCAACTAGGACAAGCTGTAGCAACTAGACCAGACCAAGCTTTATTACCTAGACCAGACCAAGCTGTAGCAACTAGACCATACCAAGCTGTAGCAACTAGACCAGTCCAAGCTGTAGCAACTAGACCAGACCAAGCTGTATCAACTATACCAGACCAAGCTGTAGCAACTAGACCAAGCTGTAGCAACTAGACCAGACCAAGCTATAGCAACTAGACCAGACCAAGCTGTAGCAACTAGACCATACCAAGCTGTAGCAACTAGACCAAGCTGTAGCAACTAGACCAAGCTGTAGCAACTATACCAAACTGTAGCAACTATACCAAGCTGTAGCAACTAGACCAAGCTGTAGCAACTAGACCAGACCAAGCTGTAGCAACTAGACCAGACCAAGCTGTAGCAACTAGACCAGACCAAGCTGTAGCAACTAGACCAGACCAAGCTGTAGCAACTAGATCAGACCAAGCTGTAGCAACTAGGCCAAGCTGAAGCAACTAGACCAGACCAAGCTGTATTACCTAGACCAGACCAAGCTGTAGCAACTAGACCAGACCATGCTGTAGCAACTAGGCCAAGCTGTAGCAACTAGACCAGACCAAGCTGTATTACCTAGACCATACCAAGCTGTAGCAACTAGACCAGACCAAGCTGTAGCAACTAGGCCAAGCTGTAGCAACTAGACCAGACCAAGCTGCATTACCTAGTCCAGACCAAGCTGTAGCAACTAGACCAGACCAAGCTGTAGCAACTAGACCAGACTGAGCTGTAGCAACTAGACAAGACCAAGCTGTATCAACTAGACCAGACCAAGCTGTAGCAACTAGACCAGACCAAGCTGTATCAACTAGACCAGACCAAGCTGTAGCAACTAGACCAGACCAAGCTGTAGCAACTAGACCAGACCAAGCTGTATCAACTAGACCAGACCAAGCTGTAGCAACTAGACCAAGCTGTAGCAACTAGGCCAAGCTGTAGCAACTAGGCCAAGCTGTAGCAACTAGACCAAGCTGTAGCAACTAGACCAAGCTGTAGCAACTAGACCAAGCTGTAGCAACTAGACCAGACCAAGCTGTAGCAATTAGAACAGACCAAGCTGTAGCAACTAGAACAGACCAAGCTGTAGCAACTAGATTATACCAAGCTGTAGCAACTAGATCAGACCAAGCTGTAGCAACTAGACCCAACAAAGCTGTAGCAACTAGACCAAACCAAGCTGTAGCAACTAGACCAGACCAAGCTGTAGAAACTAGACCAAACCAAGCTGTAGCAACTAGACCAAGCTGTAGCAACTAGACCAGACCAAGCTGTAGCAACTAGACCCGACCAAGCTGTAGCAACTTGACCAAGATGTAGCAACTAGACCAGACCAAGCTGTAGCAACTAGACCAGACCAAGCTGAAACAACTAGACCAGACCAAGCTGTAGCAACTAGACAAAGCTGTAGCAACTATACCAAGCCGTAGCAACTATACCAGACCAAGCTGTAGCAACTAGACCAGACCAAGCTGTAGCAACTAGACCAGACCAAGCTGTAGCAACTAGACCAGACCTAGCTGTAGCAACTAGACAAGACCAAGCTGTCGCAACTAGACCAGACCAAGCTGTAGCAACTAGACCAGACCAAGCTGTATCAACTAGACCAGACCAAGCTGTAGCAACTAGACGAGACCAAGCTGGAGCAACTAGACCAGACCAAGCTGGAGCAACTAGACCAAGCTGTAGCAACTAGACCATACCAAGCTGTAGCAACTAGACCAGACCAAGCTGTAGCAACTAGACCAGACCAAGCTGTAGCAACTAGACCAGACCAAGCTGTAGCAACTAGACCAAGCTGTATCAACTAGACCAGACCAAGCTGTATCAACTAGACCAGACCAAGCTGTATCAACTAGACCAGACCAAGCTGTAGCAACTAGACCAGACCAAGCTGTAGCAACTAGACAAGACCAAGCTGTAGCAACTAGACCAGACCAAGCTGTAGCAACTAGACCAGACCAAGCTGTAGCAACTAGACCAGACCAAGCTGTATCAACTAAACCAGTCTAAGCTGTAGCAACTAGACCAGACCAAGCTGTAGCAACTAGAACAGACCAAGCTGTATCAACTAGACCAGACCAAGCTGTATCAACTAGACCAGACCAAGGTGTAGCAACTAGACCAGAAGTAGCTGTATCAACTAGACCAGACCAAGCTGTAGCAACTAGACCAGACCAAGCTGTAGCAACTAGACCAGACCAAGCTGTAGCAACTAGACCAGACCAAGCTGTAGCAACTAGACCAGACCAAGCTGTATCAACTAGACCAGACCAAACTGTAGCAACTAGACAAGACCAAGCTGTATCAACTAATCCAGACCTAGCTGTAGCAACTAGACCAGACCAAGCTGTAGCAACTAGACCAGACCAAGCTGTAGCAACTAGACCAGACCAAGCTGTAGCAACTAGACCAGACCAAGCTGTAGCAACTAGGACAAGCTGTAGCAACTAGACCAGACCAAGCTTTATTACCTAGACCAGACCAAGCTGTAGCAACTAGACCAGACCGAGCTGTAGCAACTAGACAAGACCGAGCTGTAGCAACTAGACAAGACCGAGCTGTAGCAACTAGACAATACCAAGCTGTAGCAACTAGACCAAGCTGTAGCAACTAGACCAAGCTGTAGCAACTAGACCATACCAAGCTGTAGCAACTAGGCCAAGCTGTAGCAACTAGACCAGGCCAAGGTGTATCAACTAGACCAGATCAAGCTGTAGCAACTAGACCAGACCAAGTTGTAGCAACTAGACCAGACCAAGCTGTAGCAACTAGATCAGACCAAGCTGTAGCAACAAGACCCGACCAAGCTGTAGCAACTAGACCAGATCAAGCTGTAGCAACCACGGCCAAGCTGTAGCAACTAGGCCAAGCTGTAGCAACTAGACCAAGCTGTAGCAACTAGACCAGACCAAGCTGTAGCAACTAGAACAGACCAAGCTGTAGCAACTAGACCAGACCAAGCTGTAGCAACAAGACCCGACCAAGCTGTAGCAACTAGACAATACCAAGCTGTAGCAACCACGGCCAAGCTGTAGCAACTATACCAAGCTGTAGCAACTAGACCAAGCTGTAGCAACTAGACCAGACCAAGCTGTAGCAACTAGAACAGACCAAGCTGTAGCAACTAGAACAGACCAAGCTGTAGCAACTAGAACAGACCAAGCTGTAGCAACTAGATCATACCAAGCTGTAGCAACTAGATCAGACCAAGCTGTAGCAACTAGACCCAACAAAGCTGTAGCAACTAGACCAAACCAAGCTGTAGCAACTAGACCAGACCAAGGTGTAGAAACTAGACCAAACCAAGCTGTAGCAACTAGACCAAGCTGTAGCAACTAGACCAGACCAAGCTGTAGCAACTAGACCCGACCAATTTGTAGCAACTTGACCAAGATGTAGCAACTAGACCAGACCAAGCTGTAGCAACTATACCAAGCCGTAGCAACTATACCAGACCAAACTGTAGCAACTAGACCAGACCAAGCTGTAGCAACTAGACCAGACCAAGCTGTAGCAACTAGACCAGACCAAGCTGTATCAACTAGACCAGAGCAAGATGTATCAACTAAACCAGTCTAAGCTGTAGCAACTAGACCATACCTAGCTGTAGCAACTAGACCAGACCAAGCTGTATCAACTAGACCAGACCAAGCTGTAGCAACTAGACCATACCAAGCTGTAGCAACTAGACAAGACCAAGCTGTAGCAACTAGACCAGACCAAGCTGTAGCAACTAGACCAGACCAAGCTGTAGCAACTAGACCAGACCAAGCTGTAGCAACTAAACCAGTCTAAGCTGTAGCAACTAGACCAGACCAAGCTGTAGCAACTAGACCAGACCAAGCTGTATCAACTAGACCAGACCAAGCTGTATCAACTAGACCAGACCAAGCTGTAGCAACTAGACCAGAAGTAGCTGTATCAACTAGACCAGACCAAGCTGTAGCAACTAGGACAAGCTGTAGCAACTAGACCAGACCAAGCTTTATTACCTAGACCAGACCAAGCTGTAGCAACTAGACCAGACCAAGCTGTAGCAACTAGACCAGACCAAGCTGTAGCAACTAGACCAGACCAAGCTGTAGCAACTAGACCAGACCGAGCTGTAGCAACTAGACCAGACCGAGCTGTAGCAACTAGACAAGACCGAGCTGTAGCAACTAGACCAGACCGAGCTGTAGCAACTAGACAATACCAAGCTGTAGCAACTAGACCAAGCTGTAGCAACTAGACCAAGCTGTAGCAACTAGACCAAGCTGTAGCAACTAGACCAGACCAAGCTGTAGCAACTAGGCCAAGCTTTAGCAACTAGACCAGGCCAAGGTGTATCAACTAGACCAGATCAAGCTGTAGCAACTAGACCAGACCAAGTTGTAGCAACTAGACCAGACCAAGCTGTAGCAACTAGATCAGACCAAGCTGTAGCAACAAGACCCGACCAAGCTGTAGCAACTAGACCAGACCAAGCTGTAGCAACCACGGCCAAGCTGTAGCAACTAGGCCAAGCTGTAGCAACTAGAACAAGCTGTAGCAACTAGACCAGACCAAGCTGTAGCAACTAGAACAGATCAAGCTGTAGCAACTAGAACAGACCAAGCTGTAGCAACTAGACATGACCAAGCTGTAGCAACAAGACCCGACCAAGCTGTAGCAACTAGACAATACCAAGCTGTAGCAACCACGGCCAAGCTGTAGCAACTATACCAAGCTGTAGCAACTAGACCAAGCTGTAGCAACTAGACCAGACCAAGCTGTAGCAACTAGACCCGACCAAGCTGTAGCAACTTGACCAAGATGTAGCAACTAGACCAGACCAAGCTGTAGCAACTAGACCAGACCAAGCTGTAGCAACTAGACCAAGCTGTAGCAACTATACCAAGCCGTAGCAACTATACCAGACCAAGCTGTAGCAACTAGACCAGACCAAGCTGTAGCAACTAGACCATACCAAGCTGTAGCAACTAGACCATACCTAGCTGTAGCAACTAGACCAGACCAAGCAGTAGCAACTAGACCAAGCTGTATCAACTAGACCAGACCAAGCTGTAGCAACTAGACCAGACCAAGCTGTAGCAACTAGACCAGAAGTAGCTGTATCAACTAGACCAGTCTAAGCTGTAGCAACTAGACCAGACCAAGCTGTAGCAACTAGACCAGACCTAGCTGTAGCAACTAGACCAGACCAAGCTGTCGCAACTAGACCAGACCAAGCTGTAGCAACTAGACCAGACCAAGCTGTATCAACTAGACCAGACCAAGCTGTAGCAACTAGACCAGACCAAGCTGTAGCAACGAGACCAGACCAAGCTGTAGCAACGAGACCAGACCAAGCTGTAGCAACTAGACCAAGCTGTAGCAACTATACCAAGCCGTAGCAACTAAACCAGACCAAGCTGTAGCAACTAGACCATACCAAGCTGTAGCAACTAGACCAGACCAAGCTGTAGCAACTAGACCAGACCAAGCTGTATCAACTAGACCAGAGCAAGATGTATCAACTAAACCAGTCTAAGCTGTAGCAACTAGACCATACCTAGCTGTAGCAACTAGACCAGACCAAGCTGTAGCAACTAGACCAAGCTGTAGCAACTATACCATACCAAGCTGTAGCAACTAGACCAGACCAAGCTGTAGCAACTAGACCAGAAGTAGCTGTATCAACTAGACCAGTCTAAGCTGTAGCAACTAGACCAGACCAAGCTGTAGCAACTAGACCAGACCTAGCTGTAGCAACTAGACCAGACCAAGCTGTCGCAACTAGACCAGACCAAGCTGTATCAACTAGACCAGACCAAGCTGTAGCAACTAGACCAGACCAAGCTGGAGCAACTAGACCAGACCAAGCTGGAGCAACTAGACCAAGCTGTCGCAACTAGACCATACCAAGCTGTAGCAACTAGACCAGACCAAGCTGTAGCAACTAGACCAGACCAAGCTGGAGCAACTAGACCAGACCAAGCTGGAGCAACTAGACCAGACCAAGCTGGAGCAACTAGACCAAGCTGTAGCAACTAGACCAGACCAAGCTGTAGCAACTAGACCAGACCAAGCTGTAGCAACTAGACCAGACCAAGCAGTAGCAACTAGACCAGACCAAGCAGTAGCAACTAGACCAAGCTGTATCAACTAGACCAGACCAAGCTGTATCAACTAGACCAGACCAAGCTGTATCAACTAGACCAGACCAAGCTGTAGCAACTAGAGCATACCAAGCTGTAGCAACTAGACCAGACCAAGCTGTAGCAACTAGACCAGACCAAGCTGTAGCAACTAGACCAGACCAAGCTGTATCAACTAAACCAGTCTAAGCTGTAGCAACTAGACCAGACCAAGCTGTAGCAACTAGACCAGACCAAGCTGTATCAACTAGACCAGACCAAGCTGTATCAACTAGACCAGACCAAGCTGTAGCAACTAGACCAGAAGTAGCTGTATCAACTAGACCAGACCAAGCTGTAACAACTAGACCAGACCAAGCTGTAGCAACTAGACCAGACCAAACTGTAGCAACTAGACCAGACCAAGCTGTAGCAACTAGACAAGACCAAGCTGTATCAACTAATCCAGACCTAGCTGTAGCAACTAGACCATACCAAGCTGTAGCAACTAGACCAGACCAAGCTGTAGCAACTAGACCAGACCAAGCTGTAGCAACTAGGACAAGCTGTAGCAACTAGACCAGACCAAGCTGTATTACCTAGACAAGACCGAGCTGTAGCAACTAGACCAGACCAAGCTGTAGCAACTAGACCAGACCGAGCTGTAGCAACTAGACAAGACCGAGCTGTAGCAACTAGACCAGACCAAGCTGTAGCAACTAGACAATACCAAGCTGTAGCAACTAGACCAAGCTGTAGCAACTAGACCAAGCTGTATCAACTAGACCAAGCTGTAGCAACTAGACCAAGCTGTAGCAACTAGACCAGACCAAGCTGTAGCAACTAGGCCAAGCTGTAGCAACTAGACCAGGCCAAGGTGTATCAACTAGACCAGATCAAGCTGTAGCAACTAGACCAGACCAAGTTGTAGCAACTAGACCAGACCAAGCTGTAGCAACTAGATCAGACCAAGCTGTAGCAACAAGACCCGACCAAGCTGTAGCAACTAGACCAGACCAAGCTGTAGCAACCACGGCCAAGCTGTAGCAACTATGCCAAGCTGTAGAAACTAGACCAAGCTGTAGCAACTAGACCAGACCAAGCTGTAGCAACTAGAACAGACCAAGCTGTAGCAACTAGACCAGACCAAGCTGTAGCAACAAGACCCGACCAAGCTGTAGCAACTAGACAATACCAAGCTGTAGCAACCACGGCCAAGCTGTAGCAACTATACCAAGCTGTAGCAACTAGACCAAGCTGTAGCAACTAGACCAGACCAAGCTGTAGCAACTAGAACAGACCAAGCTGTAGCAACTAGAACAGACCAAGCTGTAGCAACTAGAACAGACCAAGCTGTAGCAACTAGAACAGACCAAGCTGTAGCAACTAGATCATACCAAGCTGAAGCAACTAGATCAGACCAAGCTGTAGGAACTAGACCCAACAAAGCTGTAGCAACTAGACCAAACCAAGCTGTAGCAACTAGACCAGACCAAGCTGTAGAAACTAGACCAGACCAAGCTGTAGCAACTAGACCAGACCAAGCTGTAGCAACTAGACCAGATGTAGCTGTATCAACTAGACCAGTCTAAGCTGTAGCAACTAGACCAGACCAAGCTGTAGCAACTAGACCAGACCTAGCTGTAGCAACTAGACCAGACCAAGCTGTCGCAACTAGACCAGACCAAGCTGTAGCAACTAGACCAGACCAAGCTGTAGCAACTAGACCAGACCAAGCTGTATCAACTAGACCAGACCAAGCTGTAGCAACTAGACCAGACCAAGCTGTAGCAACTAGACCAGAAGTAGCTGTATCAACTAGACCAGTCTAAGCTGTAGCAACTAGACCAGACCAAGCTGTAGCAACTAGACCAGACCTAGCTGTAGCAACTAGACCAGACCAAGCTGTCGCAATTAGACCAGACCAAGCTGTAGCAACTAGACCAGAACAAGCTGTATCAACTAGACCATACCAAGCTGTAGCAACTAGACCAGACCAAGCTGTAGCAACTAGACCACACCAAGCTGGAGCAACTAGACCAAGCTGTAGCAACTAGACCAGACCAAGCTGTAGCAACTAGACCAGACCAAGCAGTAGCAACTAGACCAAGCTGTATCAACTAGACCAGACCAAGCTGTATCAACTAGACCAGACCAAGCTGTATCAACTAGACCAGACCAAGCTGTAGCAACTAGACCATACCAAGCTGTAGCAACTAGACAAGACCAAGCTGTAGCAACTAGACCAGACCAAGCTGTAGCAACTAGACCAGACCAAGCTGTAGCAACTAGACCAGACCAAGCTGTAGCAACTAGACCAGACCAAGCTGTAGCAGCTAGACCAGACCAAGCTGTATCAACTAAACCAGTCTAAGCTGTAGCAACTAGACCAGACCAAGCTGTATCAACTAGACCAGACCAAGCTGTAGCAACTAGACCAGACCAAGCTGTAGCAACTAGACCAGACGTAGCTGTATCAACTAGACCAGACCAAGCTGTAGCAACTAGACCAGACCAAGCTGTATCAACTAGACCAGATCAAGCTGTAGCAACTAGACCAGACCAAGCTGTATCAACTAGACCAGACCAAGCTGTAGCAACTAGATCAGACCAAGCTGTAGCAACTAGACCCAACAAAGCTGTAGCAACTAGACCAAACCAAGCTGTAGCAACTAGACCAGACCAAGGTGTAGAAACTAGACCAAACCAAGCTGTAGCAACTAGACCAAGCTGTAGCAACTAGACCAGACCAAGCTGTAGCAACTAGACCCGACCAAGCTGTAGCAACTTGACCAAGATGTAGCAACTAGACCAGACCAAGCTGTAGCAACTAGACCAGACCAAGCTGTAGCAACTAGACCAGACCAAGCTGTAGCAACTAGACCAAGCTGTAGCAACTATATCAAGCCGTAGCAACTATACCAGACCAAGCTGTAGCAACTAGACCAGACCAAGCTGTAGCAACTAGACCAGACCAAGCTGTAGCAACTAGACCAGACCAAGCTGTATCAACTAGACCAGAGCAAGATGTATCAACTAAACCAGTCTAAGCTGTAGCAACTAGACCATACCTAGCTGTAGCAACTAGACCAGACCAAGCTGTAGCAACTAGACCAAGCTGTATCAACTAGACCAGACCAAGCTGTAGCAACTAGACCATACCAAGCTGTAGCAACTAGACAAGTCCAAGCTGTAGCAACTAGACCAGACCAAGCTGTAGCAACTAGACCAGACCAAGCTGGAGCAACTAGACCAGACCAAGCTGTAGCAACTAAACCAGTCTAAGCTGTAGCAACTAGACCAGACCAAGCTGTAGCAACTAGACCAGACCAAGCTGTATCAACTAGACCAGACCAAGCTGTATCAACTAGACCAGACCAAGCTGTAGCAACTAGACCAGAAGTAGCTGTATCAACTAGACCAGACCAAGCTGTGTCAACTAGACCAGACCAAGCTGTAGCAACTAGACCAGACCAAACTGTAGCAACTAGACCAGACCAAGCTGTAGCAACTAGACCAGACCAAGCTGTATCAACTAGACCAGACCAAACTGTAGCAACTAGACAAGACCAAGCTGTATCAACTAATCCAGACCTAGCTGTAGCAACTAGACCAGACCAAGCTGTAGCAACTAGACCAGACCAAGCTGTAGCAACTAGACCAGACCAAGCTTTATTACCTAGACCAGACCAAGCTGTAGCAACTAGACCAGACCAAGCTGTAGCAACTAGACCAGACCGAGCTGTAGCAACTAGACAAGACCGAGCTGTAGCAACTAGACCAGACCAAGCTGTAGCAACTAGACAATACCAAGCTGTAGCAACTAGACCAAGCTGTAGCAACTAGACCAAGCTGTAGCAACTAGACCAGACCAAGCTGTAGCAACTAGGCCAAGCCGTAGCAACTAGACCAGGCCAAGGTGTATCAACTAGACCAGATCAAGCTGTAGCAACTAGACCAGACCAAGTTGTAGCAACTAGACCAGACCAAGCTGTAGCAACTAGATCAGACCAAGCTGTAGCAACAAGACCCGACCAAGCTGTAGCAACTAGACCAGACCAAGCTGTAGCAACTAGAACAGACCAAGCTGTAGCAACTAGAACAGACCAAGCTGTAGCAACTAGAACAGACCAAGCTGTAGCAACTAGACATGACCAAGCTGTAGCAACTAGACATGACCAAGCTGTAGCAACAAGACCCGACCAAGCTGTAGCAACTAGACAATACCAAGCTGTAGCAACCATGGCCAAGCTGTAGCAACTAGACCAAGCTGTAGCAACTAGACCAGACCAAGCTGTAGCAACTAGAACAGACCAAGCTGTAGCAACTAGAACAGACCAAGCTGTAGCAACTAGAACAGACCAAGCTGTAGCAACTAGAACAGACCAAGCTGTAGCAACTAGATCATACCAAGCTGTAGCAACTAGATCAGACCAAGCTGTAGCAACTAGACCCAAAAAAGCTGTAGCAACTAGACCAAACCAAGCTGTAGCAACTAGACCAGACCAAGCTGTAGAAACTAGACCAAACCAAGCTGTAGCAACTAGACCAAGCTGTAGCAACTAGACCAGACCAAGCTGTAGCAACTAGACCCGACCAAGCTGTAGCAACTTGACCAAGATGTAGCAACTAGACCAGACCAAGCTGTAGCAACTAGACCAGACCAAGCTGTATCAACTAGACCAGAGCAAGATGTATCAACTAAACCAGTCTAAGCTGTAGCAACTGACCCGCTCCTGCAGGTTCATGCTCTACAACATTCGGAGAGTACGACCCTGCCTTACACAGGAAGCGGCACAGGTCCTAATCCAGGCACTTGTCATCTCCCGTCTGGACTACTGCAACTCGCTGTTGGCTGGCCTCCCTGCCTGTGCCATTAAACCCCTACAACTCATCCAGAATGCCGCAGCCCGTCTGGTGTTCAACCTTCCCAAGTTCTCTCACGTCACCCCCCTCCTCCGCACACTCCACTGGCTTCCAGTTGAAGCTCGCATCCGCTACAAGACCATGGTGCTTGCCTATGGAGCAGTGAGGGGAACGGCACCTCTGTACCTTCAAGGGCATTGCGCTCATCCACCTCCGGCCTGCTGGCTCCCCTTCCTCTGCGGAAGCATAGCTCCCGCTCAGCCCAGTCAAAACTGTTCGCTGCTCTGGCACCCCAATGGTGGAACAAGCTCCCTCACGACGCCAGGACAGCGGAGTCACTCACCACCTTCCGGAGACACTTGAAACCCCACCTCTTTAAGGAATACCTGGGATAGGATAAAGTAATCCTTCTAACCCCCCCCAAATTGTAAAGTGGTTATCCCACTGCCTATAGGGTGAACGCACCAATTTGTGAGTCGCTCTGGCTAAGAGCGTCTGCTAAATGACGTTAATGTGCCCTTGAGCAAGGCACTTAACCCTAATTGCTCCTGTAAGTCGCTCTGGATAAGAGCGTCTGCTAAATGACTAAAATGTAAATGTAGCTGTAGCAACTAGACCAGACCAAGCAGTAGCAACTAGACCAAGCTGTATCAACTAGACCAGACCAAGCTGTAGCAACTAGACCAGACCAAGCTGTATCAACTAGACCAGTCTAAGCTGTATCAACTAGACCAGTCTAAGCTGTAGCAACTAGACCAGACCTAGCTGTAGCAACTAGACCAGACCTAGCTGTAGCAACTAGACCAGACCAAGCTGTCGCAACTAGACCAGACCAAGCTGTATCAACTAGACCAGACCAAGCTGTATCAACTAGACCAGACCAAGCTGTAGCAACTAGACCAGACCAAGCTGTAGCAACTAGACCAGACCAAGCTGTAGCAACTAGACCAGACCAAGCTGTAGCAACTAGACCAGACCAAGCTGTAGCAACTAGACCAAGCTGTAGCAACTATACCAAGCCGTAGCAACTAAACCAGACCAAGCTGTAGCAACTAGACCATACCAAGCTGTAGCAACTAGACCAGACCAAGCTGTAGCAACTAGACCAGACCAAGCTGTAGCAACTAGACCAGACCAAGCTGTATCAACTAGACCAGAGCAAGATGTATCAACTAAACCAGTCTAAGCTGTAGCAACTAGACCATACCTAGCTGTAGCAACTAGACCAGACCAAGCTGTAGCAACTAGACCAAGCTGTAGCAACTAGACCAGACCAAGCTGTAGCAACTAGACCAGACCAAGCTGTAGCAACTAGACCAGAAGTAGCTGTATCAACTAGACCAGTCTAAGCTGTAGCAACTAGACCAGACCAAGCTGTAGCAACTAGTCCAGACCAAGCTGTAGCAACTAGACCAGACCAAGCTGTAGCAACTAGACCAGACCAAGCTGTCGCAACTAGACCAGACCAAGCTGTATCAACTAGACCAGACCAAGCTGTATCAACTAGACCAGACCAAGCTGTAGCAACTAGACCAGACCAAGCTGTAGCAACTAGACCAGACCAAGATGTAGCAACTAGACCAGACCAAGCTGTAGCAACTAGACCAAGCTGTAGCAACTATACCAAGCCGTAGCAACTAAACCAGACCAAGCTGTATCAACTAGACCAGACCAAGCTGTATCAACTAGACCAGACCAAGCTGTAGCAACTACACCAGACCAAGCTGTATCAACTAGACCCTACCAAGCTGTAGCAACTAGACCAGACCAAGCTGTAGCAACTAGACCAGACCAAGCTGTAGCAACTAGACCAGACCAAACTGTAGCAACTAGACCAGACCAAGCTGTAGCAACTAGACCAGACCAAGCTGTAGCAACTAGACCAGACCAAGCTGTAGCAACTAGACCAGACCAAGCTGTAGCAACTAGACCAGACCAAGCTGTAGCAACTAGACCAAGCTGTAGCAACTAGACTAGACCAAGCTGTAGCAACTAGACCAGACCAAGCTGTATCAACTAGACCAGACAGTTGTCATGTTAGGTAAGTACCATCTGGTGTTCTGATGTGGAGAGACGCTTCTCTGCCTCGTCAGCATCATGATGTTGTTGAGGCTCCCCAGAGGATCCAAGATAGTCACGTCTCTCTCCTGTGTGAACGACAAAGTCAGACAGTCAATGTAGTGAATGTTTAAATGCTTTCACAAACTTTGACAATTGTCTTCTACAATTAATAAGACAGTCAAGTGAGCAACAATAGTCATATGTTGTCTTCATTTTTCACATAGTAGTAATGTCTTATGATTTTAGTCTTACAATAAGTTATTCCAGTTGCTGAAACCTTAGGCAGTGTTCCAGAGAACTTTAGGTCACCAATATTATTATGGTTATTATTTCATTATCAGCTTTACAACAGAGAGAAAACAACTGTAAATATATCATAAAATCTTTGCAAATTGCCATGCAAAATGTTGCTATTGCCACAGCAACAAAAAAAATCAACCATTTTGTCCATCAACTATCACAAAATCCTAGAGCAGGGTTCTTCAATTCCGGTCCTGGAGGGCCGAGACACCTCTGTTTTTCCATCCTCTCCTTCTAAATCAGGGGCTAATTCAGACCTGGGACACCAGGTGAGTGCAATTAACTACCAGGTAGAAATAAAAAAACACAAGTGTTTCGGCCCTCCAGGACCGGAATTGAAGAACCCTGTCCTAGAGGGACTGACTAAACAGCTGGACAATGACCGTACTGAACCCCGATAAAGACGGCATTGATTTCGGTCTCGTGAATCAAGTTAAGTTGACCATTTCGGTTAGACGCGTTGGATTTTTGCCAAACTCATTCATTTTGGGATTTGTGATGCCCATGAAAACTGTTTTCACAGCGTAACGTAACAGGAAACACTCTAATGTTATGTAGTTACAGTGTTATCTTCATACAAAATCCTTTCAGTTCAGTGTCTAGGCCTAATTTTAACTTCACATACTTGATATAATGAAAACACTGCCATCAATGGAAAGGAAAGTAGAGTAGTGTTTTATGTCACAACATTTTGGACAAATCCGTCAAGACACAAACCATGAGAAAGGGGTTTAAAGCAAATTTGTGCGTTTTATTGAACATAGCTGTGTTTCTTCCTTATATCTTAAAGCCCCATGCAGTCTTTTGTTTCGCCCTTATACACTACCAGTCAAAAGTTTAGACACACCTACTCATTCAAGGGTTTTTCTTTATATATTTTTTACTCTTTTCTACATTGTAGAATAATAGTGAAGAAGTCAAAACTATTAAATAACACACATGGAATCATGTAGTAGCCAAAAAGAAGTGTTAAACAAATCAAAATATATTTTAGATTTGAGATTCTTAAAAATAGCCACCCTTTGCCTTGATGACAGCTTTGTACCCTGAATACATGCACATACATACATACAGCGCATTCAGAAAGTATTCAGACCCCTTGACTTTTTTCCACATTTAGTTACATTACAGCCTCATTCTAAAATTGATGAAATTGTTCCCCCCCCCCCCCGGGTCCAGTGACTGTCAAGCCAACTGGGACTCGAACCCTCATGAGTTGAACTAAGCTCATGAGGCATGTGTTATATTCTTCAAGAATCAATGGATATATATAAATAATATAAAAAGTCCAAATATGGATGTAGCAACTGCAGATTGCCCCTTTAAAACCACACATCAGTTCATCAACTGCAGAGTTTGTGCCTCTGTTTTTAAGACAGTACTTACTAGTGTTAATCAGATCTCCAGTTTCCTCCTGCTTTTTTCTCGATGTGACAGTTACCTCCCCCTCCTCCGCAAAAACTGCATCCTCCTCTTTCACTCTGAACGTTTCTTCCTCTTCTTTCACTGTAACGTCTTTCTCTTCTTCTTTCACGGTAACAGCCTCACCCTCTACTTGTTTTTGTATTGTAACATCCTCCTCTTCCTCCTCCTCTTTCACTAGAGCTTCTTTCTCCGTCCAGCAGACCTCCTCTTCTTTAGCAGGAGGAGAGTATCTTAGTGAGCTCATGGTCGGGGATGTTAGCTAGCTAGGCTAGTGCTAACTTAACCAGCCAGCTAGCTGACCAATAACAACAACACCGTAAATATGAAATTAAATGGGATAACTAACTAGACGACAGAAGTGGGTTTAAAACACAGTGGCTAATATACACGAAAGCGTCTAAAGAGCTTTATTGTTTCGGCTATATTTGCTAGCAAGCTACCGAGGTGGCCGACTGGCTAGCTAGCTTCTTCTTCTCTGGTATAATGGCGGTCAGCAAACAAACGTTTACGGTGCATGCCGGCACCTAGTGTGCTGGAGTATACGATCAATCA
This sequence comes from Coregonus clupeaformis, assembly GCF_020615455.1. Classification (NCBI taxonomy): domain Eukaryota; kingdom Metazoa; phylum Chordata; class Actinopteri; order Salmoniformes; family Salmonidae; genus Coregonus; species Coregonus clupeaformis. The sequence continues at coordinate 88,487 of NW_025534478.1, read as the reverse complement.
TGGTTTGCCTAATTCTGTACAACGTTTTATTTATTAAATAAACAAATAAATCCCTACTAACTTCTAACATACCCTCCCCCCAAACCCCCCCAAACCAATTTCTTCCTATCATGCTTATAAATGGTCACCAGAATCAGAGATTATGCTACAGGACTGCTTTGCTATCACTGAATATGTTTCGAGATGACCCGCCGATAACACTGACAGTTGACGAGCTAACCACCTCGGTCACCGACTTAATTAGAAAATGTATCGGCGACGTTATCCCCAACAGTGAGGGTTCATTAGAAAATGTATCGGCGACGTTATCCCCACAGTGAGGGTTCATTAGAAAAATGTATCGGCGACGTTATCCCCACAGTGAGGGTTCATTAGAAAATGTATCGGCGACGTTATCCCCAACAGTGAGGGTTCGTTAGAAAATGTATCGGCGACGTTATCCCCAACAGTGAGGGTTCGTTAGAAAATGTATCGGCGACGTTATCCCCAACAGTGAGGGTTCGTTAGAAAATGTATCGGCGACGTTATCCCCAACAGTGAGGGTTCATTAGAAAATGTATCGGCGACGTTATCCCCAACAGTGAGGGTTCATTAGAAAATGTATCGGCGACGTTATCCCCAACAGTGAGGGTTCATTAGAAAATGTATCGACGACGTTATCCCCAACAGTGAGGGTTCATTAGAAAATTTATCGGCGACGTTATCCCCAACAGTGAGGGTTCATTAGAAAATGTATCGGCGACGTTATCCCCAACAGTGAGGGTTCATTAGAAAATGTATCGGCGACGTTATCCCCAACAGTGAGGGTTCATTAGAAAATGTATCGGCGACGTTATCCCCACAGTGAGGGTTCGTTAGAAAAATGTATCGGCGACGTTATCCCCACAGTGAGGGTTCGTTAGAAAATGTATCGGCGACGTTATCCCCAACAGTGAGGGTTCGTTAGAAAATGTATCGGCGACGTTATCCCCAACAGTGAGGGTTCGTTAGAAAATGTATCGGCGACGTTATCCCCAACAGTGAGGGTTCGTTAGAAAATGTATCGGCGACGTTATCCCCAACAGTGAGGGTTCGTTAGAAAATGTATCGGCGACGTTATCCCCAACAGTGAGGGTTCGTTAGAAAATGTATCGGCGACGTTATCCCCAACAGTGAGGGTTCGTTAGAAAATGTATCGGCGACGTTATCCCCCAACAGTGAGGGTTCGTTAGAAAATGTATCGGCGACGTTATCCCCAACAGTGAGGGTTCGTTAGAAAATGTATCGGCGACGTTATCCCCAACAGTGAGGGTTCGTTAGAAAATGTATCGGCGACGTTATCCCCAACAGTGAGGGTTCGTTAGAAAATGTATCGGCGACGTTATCCCCAACAGTGAGGGTTCGTTAGAAAATGTATCGGCGACGTTATCCCCAACAGTGAGGGTTCATTAGAAAATGTATCGGCGACGTTATCCCCAACAGTGAGGGTTCATTAGAAAATGTATCGGCGACGTTATCCCCAACAGTGAGGGTTCATTAGAAAATGTATCGGCGACGTTATCCCCAACAGTGAGGGTTCATTAGAAAATGTATCGGCGACGTTATCCCCAACAGTGAGGGTTCATTAGAAAATGTATCGGCGACGTTATCCCCAACAGTGAGGGTTCATTAGAAAATGTATCGGCGACGTTATCCCCAACAGTGAGGGTTCATTAGAAAATGTATCGGCGACGTTATCCCCAACAGTGAGGGTTCATTAGAAAATGTATCGGCGACGTTATCCCCAACAGTGAGGGTTCATTAGAAAATGTATCGGCGACGTTATCCCCAACAGTGAGGGTTCATTAGAAAATGTATCGGCGACGTTATCCCCAACAGTGAGGGTTCATTAGAAAATGTATCGGCGACGTTATCCCCAACAGTGAGGGTTCATTAGAAAATGTATCGGCGACGTTATCCCCAACAGTGAGGGTTCATTAGAAAATGTATCGGCGACGTTATCCCCAACAGTGAGGGTTCATTAGAAAATGTATCGGCGACGTTATCCCCAACAGTGAGGGTTCATTAGAAAATGTATCGGCGACGTTATCCCCAACAGTGAGGGTTCATTAGAAAATGTATCGGCGACGTTATCCCCAACAGTGAGGGTTCATTAGAAAATGTATCGGCGACGTTATCCCCAACAGTGAGGGTTCATTAGAAAATGTATCGGCGACGTTATCCCCAACAGTGAGGGTTCATTAGAAAATGTATCGGCGACGTTATCCCCAACAGTGAGGGTTCATTAGAAAATGTATCGGCGACGTTATCCCCAACAGTGAGGGTTCATTAGAAAATGTATCGGCGACGTTATCCCCAACAGTGAGGGTTCATTAGAAAATGTATCGGCGACGTTATCCCCAACAGTGAGGGTTCATTAGAAAATGTATCGGCGACGTTATCCCCAACAGTGAGGGTTCATTAGAAAATGTATCGGCGACGTTATCCCCAACAGTGAGGGTTCATTAGAAAATGTATCGGCGACGTTATCCCCAACAGTGAGGGTTCATTAGAAAATGTATCGGCGACGTTATCCCCAACAGTGAGGGTTCATTAGAAAATGTATCGGCGACGTTATCCCCAACAGTGAGGGTTCATTAGAAAATGTATCGGCGACGTTATCCCCAACAGTGAGGGTTCATTAGAAAATGTATCGGCGACGTTATCCCCAACAGTGAGGGTTCATTAGAAAATGTATCGGCGACGTTATCCCCAACAGTGAGGGTTCATTAGAAGATGTATCGGCGACGTTATCCCCAACAGTGAGGGTTCATTAGAAAATGTATCGGCGACGTTATCCCCAACAGTGAGGGTTCATTAGAAAATGTATCGCGACGTTATCCCCAACAGTGAGGGTTCATTAGAAAATGTATCGGCGACGTTATCCCCAACAGTGAGGGTTCATTAGAAAATGTATCGGCGACGTTATCCCCACAGTGAGGGTTCATTAGAAAATGTATCGGCGACGTTATCCCCAACAGTGAGGGTTCATTAGAAAATGTATCGGCGACGTTATCCCCACAGTGAGGGTTCATTAGAAAATGTATCGGCGGCGTTATCCCCAACAGTGAGGGTTCATTAGAAAATGTATCGGCGACGTTATCCCCAACAGTGAGGGTTCATTAGAAAATGTATCGGCGACGTTATCCCCAACAGTGAGGGTTCATTAGAAAATGTATCGGCGACGTTATCCCCAACAGTGAGGGTTCATTAGAAAATGTATCGGCGACGTTATCCCCAACAGTGAGGGTTCATTAGAAAATGCATCGGCGACGTTATCCCCAACAGTGAGGGTTCATTAGAAAATGTATCGGCGACGTTATCCCCAACAGTGAGGGTTCATTAGAAAATGTATCGGCGACGTTATCCCCAACAGTGAGGGTCCATTAGAAAATGTATCGGCGACGTTATCCCCAACAGTGAGGGTTCATTAGAAAATGTATCGGCGACGTTATCCCCAACAGTGAGGGTTCATTAGAAAATGTATCGGCGACGTTATCCCCAACAGTGAGGGTTCATTAGAAAATGTATCGGCGACGTTATCCCCAACAGTGAGGGTTCATTAGAAAATGTATCGGCGACGTTATCCCCAACAGTGAGGTTTCCCTGCTAACCCCAATCTAAAGCCCTGGATTAACACAGAGGTTGGCGCTAAATTAAAGGACAGGGATACCGCACACAGAGCTATCATAGACAACCCTGGGGCTGCGGCCGAGGACAGGAACGAGGACAGGAAGTCCCACTATGACCGCCACAGAGCTATCATAGACAACCCTGGGGCTGCGGCCGAGGACAGGAACGAGGACAAGAAGTCCCACTATGACCGCCACAGAGCTATCATAGACAACCCTGGGGCTGCGGCCGAGGACAGGAAGGAGGACAGGAAGTCCCACTATGACCGCACACAGAGCTATCATAGACAACCCTGGGGCTGCGGCCGAGGACAGGAACGAGGACAAGAAGTCCCACTATGACCGCCACAGAGCTATCATAGACAACCCTGGGGCTGCGGCCGAGGACAGGAACGAGGACAAGAAGTCCCACTATGACCGCCACAGAGCTATCATAGACAACCCTGGGGCTGCGGCCGAGGACAGGAACGAGGACAAGAAGTCCCACTATGACCGCCACAGAGCTATCATAGACAACCCTGGGGCTAAGGCCGAGGACAGGAACGAGGACAAGAAGTCCCACTATGACCGCCACAGAGCTATCATAGACAACCCTGTGGCTAAGGCCGAGGACAGGAACGAGGACAAGAAGTCCCACTATGACCGCCACAGAGCTATCATAGACAACCCTGGGGCTGCGGCCGAGGACAGGACCGAGGACAGGAAGTCCCACTATGACCGCCACAGAGCTATCATAGACAACCCTGGGGCTAAGGCCGAGGACAGGAACGAGGACAGGAAGTCCCACTATGACCGCACACAGAGCTATCATAGACAACCCTGGGGCTAAGGCCGAGGACAGGAACGAGGACAAGAAGTCCCACTATGACCGCACACAGAGCTATCATAGACAACCCTGGGGCTGCGGCCGAGGACAGGAACGAGGACAGGATGTCCCACTATGACCGCCACAGAGCTATCATAGACAACCCTGGGGCTAAGGCCGAGGACAGGAACGAGGACAGGATGTCCCACTATGACCGCCACAGAGCTATCATAGACAACCCTGGGGCTGCGGCCGAGGACAGGAACGAGGACAGGAAGTCCCACTATGACCGCACACAGAGCTATCATAGACAACCCTGGGGCTGCGGCCGAGGACAGGAAGTCCCACTATGACCGCCACAGAGTCATCAGACAATATAGGAATAAGGTGGAATCATATTACACAGGCTCTGACGCCCGCTGCAGTCCAACCACGATCTGCCCAATGATGCCTCTCTATCAGACCAACTCAATACATTTTATGCATGCTTTGAAAACAACAACATTGTTGTTGCCTGAGGATTGGGTGAGCTCGACCCCCCATCCACATCGACAGGGCTGCAAAGGAACAGGTCGAGAGCTTCAAGTTCCTCAGGTGTCCAAATCACTAAAGACTTAAAATGGTCCAAACAGTTGGGAAGAAGGCGAGACAGCACGAGCCCTCAACAAGTTCTACAGCTGTAGGATTGAGAGCATCTTGACTGGCTGCATCACCGCCTGGTATGACAACAGCACCGCCCTGGATCGCACGGCGCTAAAGAGGGTGGTGTGGACAGAACATCACTGGGGACGAGCTCCCTGCCATCCAGGACATCTGTATCAGAGGGTGGTGTGGACAGAACATCACTGGGGACGAGCTCCCTGCCATCCAGGACATCTATATCAGGCGGTGTGGACAGTACATCACTAGGGACGAGCTCCCTGCCATCCAGGACATCTATATCAGGCGGTGTGGACAGTACATCACTGGGGACGAGCTCCCTGCCATCCAGGACATCTATATCAGAGGGTGGTGTGGACAGAACATCACTGGGGACGAGCTCCCTGCCATCCAGGACATCTATATCAGGCGGTGTGGACAGTACATCACTGGGGACGAGCTCCCTGCCATCCAGGATATCTATATCAGAGGGTGGTGTGGACAGTACATCACTGGGGACGAGCTCCCTGCCATCCAGGACATCTATATCAGGCGGTGTGGACAGTACATCACTGGGGACGAGCTCCCTGTCATCCAGGACATCTATATCAGGCGGTGTGGACAGTACATCACTGGGGACGAGCTCCCTGCCATCCAGGACATCTATATCAGAGGGTGGTGTGGACAGTACATCACTGGGGACGAGCTCCCTGCCATCCAGGACATCTATATCAGAGGGTGGTGTGGACAGAACATCACTGGGGACGAGCTCCCTGCCATCCAGGACATCTATATCAGAGGGTGGTGTGGACAGGACATCACTGGGGACGAGCTCCCTGCCACCCAGGACATCTATATCAGAGGGTGGTGTGGACAGTACATCACTGGGGACGAGCTCCCTGCCATCCAGGACATCTATATCAGGCGGTGTGGACAGTACATCACTGGGGACGAGCTCCCTGCCATCCAGGACATCTATATCAGAGGGTGGTGTGGACAGAACATCACTGGGGACGAGCTCCCTGCCATCCAGGACATCTATATCAGAGGGTGGTGTGGACATCTATATCAGGCGGTGTGGACAGTACATCACTGGGGACAAGCTCCCTGCCATCCAGGACATCTATATCAGAGGGTGGTGTGGACATCTATATCAGGCGGTGTGGACAGTACATCACTGGGGACGAGTTCCCTGCCACCCAGGACATCTGTATCAGAGGGTGGTGTGGACAGTACATCACTGGGGACGAGCTCCCTGCCACCCAGGACATCTATATCAGAGGGTGGTGTGGACATCTATATCAGGCGGTGTGGACAGTACATCACTGGGGACGAGCTCCCTGCCATCCAGGACATCTATATCAGGCGGTGTGGACAGTACATCACTGGGGACGAGTTCCCTGCCATCCAGGACATCTATATCAGAGGGTGGTGTGGACATCTATATCAGGCGGTGTGGACAGTACATCACTGGGGACGAGTTCCCTGCCATCCAGGACATCTATATCAGAGGGTGGTGTGGACATCTATATCAGGCGGTGTGGACAGTACATCACTGGGGACGAGCTCCCTGCCATCCAGGACATCTATATCAGAGGGTGGTGTGGACAGAACATCACTGGGGACGAGCTCCCTGCCATCCAGGACCTCTATATCAGAGGGTGGTGTGGACAGTACATCACTGGGGACGAGCTCCCTGCCATCCAGGACATCTATATCAGAGGGTGGTGTGGACAGGACATCACTGGGGACGAGCTCCCTGCCATCCAGGACATCTATATCAGGCGGTGTGGACAGTACATCACTGGGGACGAGCTCCCTGCCATCCAGGACATCTATATAAGAGGGTGGTGTGGACAGAACATCACTGGGGACGAGCTCCCTGCCATCCAGGACATCTATATCAGAGGGTGGTGTGGACAGAACATCACTGGGGACGAGCTCCCTGCCATCCAGGACATCTATATCAGGCGGTGTGGACAGTACATCACTGGGGACGAGCTCCCTGCCATCCAGGACATCTATATCAGGCGGTGTGGACATCTATATCAGAGGGCGATGTGGACAGTACATCACTGGGGACGAGCTCCCTGCCATCCAGGACATCTATATCAGAGGGTGGTGTGGACAGTACATCACTGGGGACGAGCTCCCTGCCATCCAGGACATCTATATCAGGCGGTGTGGACAGTACATCACTGGGGACGAGCTCCCTGCCATCCAGGACATCTATATCAGGCGGTGTGGACAGAACATCACTGGGGATGAGCTCCCTGCCATACAGGACATCTATATCAGAGGGTGGTGTGGACAGTACATCACTGGGGACGAGCTCCCTGCCATCCAGGACATCTATATCAGAGGGTGGTGTGGACAGAACATCACTGGGGACGAGCTCCCTGCCATCCAGGACATCTATATCAGTGGGTGGTGTGGACAGGACATCACTGGGGACGAGCTCCCTGCCATCCAGGACATCTATATCAGAGGGTGGTGTGGACAGAACATCACTGGGGACGAGCTCCCTGCCATCCAGGACATCTATACAGTGGGGAAAAAAGGCCACCAATTGTGCAAGTTCTCCCACTTAAAAAGATGAGAAAGGCCTGTAATTTTCATCATAGGTACACGTCAACTATGACAGACAAAATGAGGGGAAAAAATCCAGAAAATCACATTGTAGGATTTTTATGAAATTTATTTGCAAATTATGGTGGAAAATAAGTATTTGGTCAATAACAAAAGTTTCTCAATACATTGTTATATACCCTTTGTTGGCAATGACACAGGTCAAACGTTTTCTGTAAGTCTTCACAAGGTTTTCACACACTGTTGCTGGTATTTTGGCCCATTCCTCCATGCAGATCTCCTCTAGAGCAGTGATGTTTTGGGGCTGTCGCTGGGCAACACAGACTTTCAACTCCCTCCAAAGATTTTCTATGGGGGTTGAGATCTGGAGACTGGCTAGGCCACTCCAGGACCTTGAAATGCTTCTTACGAAGCCACTCCTTCGTTGCCCGGGTGGTGTGTTTGGGATCATTGTCATGCTGAAACACCCAGCCACGTTTCATCTTCAATGCCCTTGCTGATGGAAGGAGGTTTTCACTCAAAATCTCACGATACATGGCCCCATTCATTCTTTCCTTTACACGGATCAGTCGTCCTGGTCCCTTTGCAGAAAAACAGCCCCAAAGCATGATGTTTCCACCCCATGCTTCACAGTAGGTATGGTGTTCTTTGGATGCAACTCAGCATTCGTTGTCCTCCAAACACGACGAGTTGAGTTTTTACCAAAAAGTTATATCTGACCATATGACATTCTCCCAATCCTCTTCTGGATCATCCAAATGCACTCTAGCAAACTTCAGACGGGCCTGGACAGGTACTGGCTTAAGCAGGGGGACACGTCTGGCACTGCAGGATTTGAGTCCCTGGCGGCGTAGTGTGTTACTGATGGTAGGCTTTGTTACTTTGGTCCCAGCTCTCTGCAGGTCATTCACTAGGTCCCCCCGTGTGGTTCTGGGATTTTTGCTCACCGTTCTTGTGATCATTTTGACCCCACAGGATGAGATCTTGCGTGGAGCCCCAGATCGAGGGAGATTATCAGTGGTCTTGTATGTCTTCCATTTCCTAATAATTGCTCCCACAGTTGATTTCTTCAAACCAAGCTGCTTACCTATTGCAGATTCAGTCTTCCCAGCCTGGTGCAGGTCTACAATTTTGTTTCTGGTGTCCTTTGACAGCTCTTTGGTCTTGGCCATAGTGGAGTTTGGAGTGTGACTGTTTGAGGTTGTGGACAGGTGTCTTTTATACTGATAACAAGTTCAAACAGGTGCCATTAATACAGGTAACGAGTGGAGGACAGAGGAGCCTCTTAAAGAAGAAGTTACAGGTCTGTGAGAGCCAGAAATCTTGCTTGTTTGTAGGTGACCAAATACTTATTTTCCACCATAATTTGAAAATAAATTCATTAAAAATCCTACAATGTGATTTTCTGGATTTTATTTTCTCAAATTGTCTGTCATAGTTGACGTGTACCTATGATGAAAATTACAGGCCTCTCTCATCTTTTTAAGTGTGAGAACTTGCACAATTGGTGGCTGACTAAATACTTTTTTTCCCCCACTGTATATCCTGTTGCCTAGTCACCTTACCCCTATACATATCTACCTCCATCACTCCAGTATCCCTGCACATTGTTAATATGGTACTGGAACTGAGCCTGTATATAGTCACCTTACCCCTATACATACAGTGCATTCGGAAAGTATTCAGACCTCTTCACTTTTTCCACATTTTGTTATGTTACAGCATTATTCTAAAATTGATTTAAAAATATATATATATTATCATCAATCTACACACAATACCCCATAATGACAAAGCAAAAACAGGTTTTTAGAAAAAAACAACAACTGAAATATCACATTTACATAAGTATTCAGACCCTTTACTCAGTACTTTGTTGAAGCATCTTTGGCAGCGATTACAGCCTCGAGTCTTCTTGGGTATGACGCTACAAGCTTGGCCCACCTGTATTTGGGGAGTTTCTCCCATTCTTCTCTGCAGATCCTCTCAAGCTCTGTCAGGTTGGATGGGGAGCTTCGCTGCACAGCTATTTTCAGGTCTCTCCAGAGATGTTAGATCGGGTTCAAGGGCTCTGGCTGGGCCACTCAAGGACATTCAGAGATTTGTCCCGAAGCCACTCCTGCGTTGTCTTGGCTGTGTGCTTAGGGTCGTTGTCCTGTTGGAAGGTGAACCTTCGCCCCAGTCTGAGGTCCTGAGCGCTCTGGAGCAGGTTTTCATCAAATATCTCTATGTACTCCATTCATCTTTCCCTCGATCCTGACTAGTCTCCCAGTCCCTGCCGCTGAAAAACATCCACACAGCATGATGCTGCCACCACCATGCTTCACCATAGGGATGGTGCCAGGTTTCCTCCAGACGTGACGCTTGGCATTCAGGTCAGTTCAATCTTGGTTTCATCAGACCAGAGAATCTTGTTTCTCATGGTCTGAGAGTCCTTTAGGTGCCTTTTGGCAAACTCCAAGCGGGCTGTCATGTGCCTTTTACTGAGGAGTGCCTTCCGTCTGGCCACTATACCATAAAGGCCTGATTGGTGGAGTGCTGCAGAGATGGTTGTCCTTCTGGAAGGTTCTCCCATCTCCACAGAGGAACTCTGGAGCTCTGTCAGAGTAACCATCAGGTTCTTGGTCACCTCCCTAACCAAGGCCCTTCTCCCCCCGATTGCTCAGTTTGGCCGGCCAGCCAGCTCTAGGAAGAGTCTTGGTGGTTCCAAACTTCTTCCATTTAAGAATGATGGAGGCCACTGTGTTCTTGGGGACCTTCAATGCTACAGACATTTTTTGGTACCCTTCCCCAGATCTGTGTCTCGACACAATCCTGTCTCGGAGCTCTACGGACAATTTCTTCGACCTCATGGCTTGGTTTTTGCTCTGGCAATGCATTGTCAACCATGGGACCTTTATATAGACAGCTGTGTGCCTTTCCATTTCCATTTCCATTTCCATTTTAGTCATTTAGCAGACGCTCTTATCCAGAGCGACTTACAGTTAGTGAATACATATATATATATATATTTTTTTATATATATATATAAAAAAAAAAATTATACTGGCCCCCCGTGGAAACGAACCCACAACCAAACGCCATGCTCTATCAACTGAGCTACATCCCTGCCGGCCATTCCCTCCCCTACCCTGGACGACGCTGGGCCAATTGTGCGCTGCCCATGAGTCTCCCGGTCGCGGCCGGCTGCGACAGAGCCTGGATTCGAACCAGGATCTCTAGTGGCACAGTTAGCCTTAGACCACTGCGCCACTCGGGAGACTTGCCAAATCATGTCCAATTGAATTTCCCCCAGGTGGACTCCAATCAAGCAGTAGAAACATCAAGGATGAACAATGGAAACAGGATGCACCTGAGCTCAATTTTGAGTCTCATAGCAAATGGTCTGAAAACGTAAATAAGGTATTTCTGTTTTGTTTATACATTTCAAAAAAACAGTTTTCTCATTATAGGTATTGATGAGGAAAAAACGGTATTTAATACATTTTAGAATAAGGCTGTAACGTAACAAAATGTGGAAAATGGGAAGGAGTCTGAATACTTTCCCAATGCTCTGTATCTATAGGTTGGCTCGTCATTGTTGGTAATCAGGCCTACTACGGTTTGCTCTGTATCTATAGGTTGTCTCGTCATTGTTGGTAATCAGGCCTACTACGGTTGTGTCGTCTGCAAACTTGATGATTGAGTTGGAGGCGTGCTTGGCCACGCAGTCATGGGTGAACAGGGAGTACAGTACTGTATGCTTAAAAAAAAATGAATTTGTCACAACAATCAATTAAATGAATGGATAATAATCAATTGATCCACTCTCATGATGGATATATGGTGTTAGTTTTAATAAAACATTAGAAAAAAATATAAGAGATCATAACATGACAGCACATAACATGACAGCAATATGACATTTAGAACACTGTACATCCCAGAAAGTCTTTTCAACGTCTTGTGCTCACTGGGATGTAAAGTATTTTCAACTTCTTGTGCTCACTGGGATGTAAAGTCTTTTCAACGTCTTGTGCTCACTGGGATGTTTGGAAAGAACGTCTAGCTAATCCTATATGAAAACAAATAAACATTCAGAAGAAATATAACAATATTACATGTGTTGTTCCAGTAAATAGATGTTATGTTGTCGTATACTTTACCCCATCATGCCATATGGAATCAAAAGCATTCTGAAAATCAACAAAACATGCAAATACTTTTCCCCCCTCTCTCTCTCCCTCTGACCCTCTCTCTCTCTCTCTCTCTCTCTCTCTGACCCTCTCTCTCTCTCGACCCTCTCTCTCTCTCTCTCGCTCTCTCTTTCTCCCTCTCTCGCTCTCTCTCTCTCTCTCTCTCTCTCTCTCTCCCTCTCTCTCTCTCCCCCTCTCTCTCTCTCCCTCTCTCTCTCTCCCTCTCTCTCTCTCCCTCTCTCTCTCTCCCTCTCTCTCTCTCCCTCTTTCTCTCTCTCTCTCTGACCCTCTCTCTCTCTCTCTCTCTCTCTCTCTCTCTCTCTCTCTGACTCTCTCTCTCTCTCCCCCTCTGAACCGCTCTCTCTGTGGTCTTTTAACATACTGCATGCTTAAAAAATAATGATGGATATATGGTGTTAATTTTAATAAAACAAATAAACAGAAAAAAAGATAAGAGATCATAACATGACATCATAACATTTAGAACACACAGGAACATCCCAGTGAGCGCAAGACGTTAATAAGACGTATTTTCAACCAAAAAACACGTATTTCAACGTCTTGTGGTCACTGGGGATGTTTGGAAAGAGCACTTAGCTCCTATATAAAAACAAATCAAAGATTCAAATGAAAATATAACAAAGAACACAATTACCAACAATGTGACATTTGGAACACTGGACATGTCATGGAAATCAATATTCAGTTAGTTCAACCTATCCCCTATGTTCAGTGTCCTATTCTGAAATGGTGGTGGCTGTATCTTCAGACATAAGCGATTAAGATGTGCAGGTTCAGGCCTAGTGAAAGTCGACACCCTTTACACAGTCGGAACCGCTCGCTCTCCCTCTCTGACCCGCTCTCTACACCCCTTACACAGTCGGAACCGCTCGCTCTCCCTCTCTGACCCGCTCTCTACACCCCTTACACAGTCGGAACCGCTCGCTCTCCCTCTCTGACCCGCTCTCTACACCCCTTTACACAGTCGGAACCGCTCGCTCTCCCTCTCTGACCCGCTCTCTACACCCCCTTACACAGTCGGAACCGCTCGCTCTCCCTCTCTGACCCGCTCTCTACACCCCTTACACAGTCGGAACCGCTCGCTCTCCCTCTCTGACCCGCTCTCTACCCCCCCTTTACACAGTCGGAACCGCTCGCTCTCCCTCTCTGACCCGCTCTCTACACCTCTTACACAGTCTTCACATTTTGCCGCCTTAAAATAACATACAGTTGAAGTCGGAAGTTTACACACACCTTAGCCAAATACATTTAAACTCAGTTTTATACAATTCCTGACATTTAATGCTAGTAAAAATCCCCTGTCTTAGGTCAGTTAGGATCACCACTTTATTTTAAGGATGTGAAATGTCAGAATAATAGTAGAGAGAATGATTTATTTCAGCTTTTATTTCTTTCATCACATTCCCAGTGGGTCAGAAGTTTACATACACTCAATTAGTATTTTGTAGCATTGCCTTTAAATTGTTTAACTTGGGTCAAACGTTTCGGGTAGCCTTCTACAAGCTTCCCACAATAAGTTGGGTGAATTTTGGCCCATTCCTCCTGACAGAGCTGGTGTAACGGAGTCAGGTTTGAAGGCCTCCTTGCTCGCACTACGCTTTTTTCAGTTCTGCCCACATTTTCTATAGGATTGAGGTCAGGGCTTTGTGATGGCCACTCCAATACCTTGACTTCGTTGTCCTTAAGCCATTTTGCCACAATTTTGGAAGTATGCTTTGGGTTATTGTCCATTTGGAAGACCCATTTGCGACCAAGTTTTAACTTCCTGACTGATGTCTTGAGATGTTGCTTCAATATATCCACATAATTTTCCTTCCTCATGGTGCCATCAATTTTGTGAAGTGCACCAGTCCCTCCTGCAGCAAAGCACCCCCACAGCATGATGCTGCCACCCCCGTGCTTCACGGTTGGGATGGTGTTCTTCAGCTTGCAAGCAACCCCCTTTTTCCTCCAAACATAACGATGTTCATTATGGCCTAACAGTTCTATTTTTGTTTCATCAGACCAGAGGACATTTCTCCAAAAAGTATTATCTTTGTCCCCATGTGCAGTTGCAAACCGTAGTCTGGCTTTTTTATGGCAGTTTTGGAGCAGTGGCTTCTTCCTTGCTGAGCGGCCTTTCAGGTTATGTCGATATAGGACTTGTTTTTCTGTGGATATAGATACTTTTGTACCTGTTTCCTCCAGCATCTTCATAAGGTCCTTTGCTGTTGTTCTGGGATTGATTTGCACTTTTCGCACCAAAGTACGTTCATCTCTAGGAGACAGAACGCATCTCCTTCCTGAGTGGTATGACGGCTGCGTGGTCCCATGGTGTTTATACTTGCGTACTATTGTTTGTACAAATGAACGTGGTACCTTCAGGCTTTTGGAAATTGCTCCCAAAGATGAACCAGACTTGTGGAGGTCTACAATATTTTTTCTGAGGTCTTGGCTGATTTCTTTTGATTTTCCCATGATGTCAAGCAAAGAGGCACTGAGTTTGAAGGTAGGCCTTGAAATACATCCACAGATACACCTCAATTGACTCAAATGATGTAAATTAGCCTATCAGAAGCTTCTAAAGCCGTGACATCATTTTCTGGAATTTTTCAATCTGTTTAAAGGCACAGTCAACTTAGTGTATGTAAACTTCTGCCCCACTGGAATTGTGATACAGTGAATTATAAGTTAAATAATCTGTCTGTAATCAATTGTTGGAAAAATTACTTGTGTCACGCACAAAGTAGATGTCCTAACCCACTTGCCAAAACTATAGTTTGTTAACAAGAAATTTGTGGAGTGGTTGAAAAAACGAGTTTTAATGACTCCAACCTAAGAGGATGTAAACCTCAGACTTCAACTGTACATTCCTGCAGATCTACACATTGTTTAGTTTTTTAAATGAAAAAAATCTAATTTGATTGAAGTCTCCACCCCCCTTAGCTAATACTTGGCACCTTTGGCACCATTACAACCATACATCATTTGGCAGCCATTGCATTTTACATTTTAGTCATTTTAGCAGACGCTCTTATCCAGAGCGACTTACAGTCAGTGAGTGCATACATTTTTTCATACTGCCCCCCGTGGGAAACGAACCCACAACCCTGGCGCTGCAAACGCCACGCTCTACCCAAACTGAGCTACACGGGACTCAACCATACATCATTTTGAATAATATTCTACCAACCTCGCACAACTCATATAATTCATTGTTTTTGTTGACAGTTGCTCAGTAAATTTGGGAAATGATGGACAGCCTTGTTATTTAAATTTATGTTAAACCTCGTCTCTGATTTTCAGGCAGATTTAAGTCAGGACTGAGACTGGACCATTCAGGAACATTCTGGAAAATAAAGACGCCACCCCTCTCCAGGGTCTCTGGATATTCTGTGCTTCTGAAGAGGGATGGGAAAGGGTAGTTGTTTTGGGGAAATGGCGTATACTCTCAGCCAATCAGCCGGCAGCAAACAGGTCATCAGGCTGCTGTCATACCTACCTACTTTTCCAACATGAGCAAACTTCCTCAGGCTTTTGGAGAGCAACGTCAGTGAAAACCTGGAGCCGCCTGGCCACATGATATTAGAAACTCATTCTTATGTTAAATACAGCAACATCTGTGGAATGCTTCTAGGGTCTCCAACTAAATCAACACGCATTCAATTCATTGTCCTGATGCTCCTTCTATAAATGTTTGATCATTTACAAAGCAGTCAAAAGTGGTAGGATTTTTTAAATACTGTAAAGTGAAACAAGTTGAACACACACTACAACATCAACAGTTATCACAAAAAAAGATAATTCCACACTCTGTGTTCTACTACCCAGGTCTGGTGTTGGAGATCATTCCACACTCTGTGTTCTACTACCCAGGTCTGGTGTTGGAGATCATTCCACACTCTGTGTTCTACTACCCAGGTCTGGTGTTGGAGATCATTCCACACTCTGTGTTCTACTACCCAGGTCTGGTGTTGGAGATCATTCTACACTCTGTGGCTCTCCTGCGTGTATTTTCTTGTGTTTTGCCAGGGAGTCTGATCGAATAAAGCTCTTCCCACACTGATCACAGCTGTAAGGTTTCTCTCCTGTGTGGGTTCTCTGGTGTCTTCTCAGGTCGCTCGAGGAAGTAAAGCTCATTCCACAGTCGGAGCAGTGGTATGGTTTCTCACCTGTGTGGATTCGTTTGTGGGTAGCCAGGGCTGTCCAGGTGGCAAAACTATCCTCACATACATCACAGCTGTAAGGCTTTTCTCCAGTGTGTGTTCTCTTGTGTACGGTCAGGTTTCCTGGCAAAGCAAAACTTTTCCCACATTGATCACAGCTATAAGGCTGCTCTCCCGTGTGTGTTCTCTGGTGGACAGCCAGGTGTGCCGACTGAGTGAATCTCTTCCCACATTGGTCACAGCTGTAAGGTTTCTCTCCCGTGTGTGTTCTCTGGTGAACTATCAGGTTTGTTGCTGCAGCAAAGCTCTTCCCACATTGGTCACAGCTGTAAGTCCTCTCCGTGTGTACTCGCTGGTGCATAGTCAGTTTGTCTAACCCAGTAAAACTCAACCCACAGTCTGAGCAGTGGTATAGTTTCTCTCCAGTGTGGATTCTCTGGTGTGATATCAGTCCATTTGAGGTAGTAAAACTCATCCCACAGTCTGAGCAGTGGTATGGTTTCACTCCAGTGTGGATTCTCTGGTGGACAGTCAGAGCAGCTGTGTGTTCTCTCGGGTGAACTATCAGGTTCCTTGCGGCAGCAAAGCTCTTCCCACACTGATCTCCTGTGTGTGTTCTCTGGTGTGATATCAGTCCACCCGAGGTAGTAAAACTCATTCTACAGTCAGAGCAGTGGTAAGGCTTCTCACCTGTGTGTGTTCTCTGGTGAATTGTCAGGTTGCCTGACTGAGCAAAGCTCTTCCCACATCGATCACAACTGAAAGGCTTTTCTCCCGTGTGTGTTCTCCGATGAGATGTCATCTGGCTTAGTGTGGTAAAACTCCTTCCACAGTCGGAGCAGCTATAAGGTTTCTCTCCTGTGTGGATTCTACGGTGTATTTTAAGATCTGATGAAGAGGTGAAACTCTTCCCACAGTCAGAGCATTGGTGAGTTTTCTTCCCTGTGGGTCTCTGCTGGTGTTTCTTGAGGTGTTCTGATCTGGAGAGACTTTTCTCTGCCTCGTCAGTATCATGATGTTGTTGAGACTCCCCAGAAGATCCACGATAGTCACGTCTCTCTCCTGTGTGAACAACAAAGTCAGACAGATGGTTAAAGGCCCACAATAACAGATATCCACAGTTTTATTTTTTGAGGTAAAAGTTGATGCCCAGAGCTTACCCATGATGTTGTACAACAATTGACGTCTGTAATGAATGTTTAAATGCTTTTACAAACTTTTTTGACAATTGTCTTAATAAGACAGTCAAGTGAACAACAATAGCCTTATTTAGTCTTATTCTTTTCACATTAGTATTATAGTGGATGATTCTAGGCTAAAAATACAAAGTGGCGCAGTGGTCTAAGACACTAGAGATCCTGGTTCGAATCCAGGCTCTGTCGTAGCCGGCCGCGACCGGGAGACCCATGGGGCGGCGCACAATTTGCCCAGCGTCGTCCAGGGTAGGGGAGGGAATGGCCGGCAGGGATATGTAGCTCAGTTGGTAGAGCATGGCGTTTGCAATGCCAGGGTTGTGGGTTCGATTCCCACAGGGGACCAGTATAAAAAATGTATGCACTCACTAACTGTAAGTGGCTCTGGATAAGAGCGTCTGCTAAATGACTAAAATGTAAATAAGTTATGACAGTCACTAACTGTAGTGGCTCTGGATAAGAGCGTCTGCTAAATGACTCACTAACTGTAAGTGGCTCTGGATAAGAGCATCTGCTAAATGACTCACTAACTGTAAGTCGCTCTGGATAAGAGCGTCTGCTAAATGACTCTCTAACTGTAAGTGGCTCTGGATAAGAGCGTCTGCTAAATGACCCACTAACTGTAAGTGGCTCTGGATAAGAGCGTCTGCTAAATGACTCACTAACTGTAAGTGGCTCTGGATAAGAGCGTCTGCTAAATGACTCACTAACTGTAAGTGGCTCTGGATAAGAGCGTCTGCTAAATGACTCACTAACTGTTAGTGGCTCTGGATAAGAGCGTTCTGCTAAATGACTCACTAACTGTTAGTGGCTCTGGATAAGAGCGTCTGCTAATTGACTATAATGTAAATAAGTTATGACGGTCACTAACTGTAAGTGGCTCTGGATAAGAGCGTCTGCTAAATGACTCACTAACTGTTAGTGGCTCTGGATAAGAGCGTCTGCTAAATGACTCACTAACTGTAAGTGGCTCTGGATAAGAGCATCTGCTAAATGACTCACTAACTGTTAGTGGCTCTGGATAAGAGCGTCTGCTAATTGACTATAATGTAAATAAGTTATGACGGTCACTAACTGTAAGTGGCTCTGGATAAGAGCGTCTGCTAAATGACTAAAATGTAAATAAGTTATGACAGTCACTAACTGTAAGTGGCTCTGGATAAGAGCGTCTGCTAAATGACTCACTAACTGTAAGTGGCTCTGGATAAGAGCGTCTGCTAAATGACTATAATGTAAATAAGTTATGACACTCACTAACTGGATAAGAGCGTCTGCTAAATGACTATAATGTAAATAAGTTATGACGGTCACTAACTGTTAGTGGCTCTGGATAAGTTAAGTCTGCTAAATGACTATAATGTAAATAAGTTATGACGGTCACTAACTGTTAGTGGCTCTGGATAAGTTAAGTCTGCTAAATGACTATAATGTAAATAAGTTATGACGGTCACTAACTGTTAGTGGCTCTGGATAAGTTAAGTCTGCTAAATGACTATAATGTAAATAAGTTATGACGGTCACTTGATTTTCAGCTACAGTCCTTTTCAAGCTACTCCACAGTGAAACGTGTTCTAATCAGCTGATTGGTGGGCTCATGACCTTCGTGACCTCAGGGTCATCAGAAGGGATGGGGCTCTGGCCACTGAGACTCCGCCCTCAACAGGAAGTCTGGACCTTGAATCCACCTCTTGGATTTCAGGAAAGATTTCTGCAGTCATGTGACGCATCATCTGCTGGATTGACTTTGGAGCTCACATACCGCCATCTTTGACAAACCTGTTTGCCACAAATGTATGGAACCTTTGTTGCGCAACACAGATGTGCTCGCAGTCCAGAATTCTTTTTTTTCCCAGCTGAATCTGAAGCTCTGATTTTAACATTGTATCAACACGTGCTGCAAAAAACTGCTGCTGCAAGCTCTATTCGAGGGATGCCCACTTGGTTTTGCGGGACTGCTCTCGCCCTGCCCGTGATGAAAGTGACATGAGGATTGTCTGGGGTGTTCCTTTGCAGTAGATAGTTTCACAACACGATATCCTACCTCACTGGGCATCACAGAAATGGTGCAGCTGTGCAGATGATCACCTTCCCAACGTCACTTGGTTTGAATGCATCTGTTGACATGAAAAGCAGTCAGTTGGTTGAGATCTGCCATTTCTTCCACTGTTGATCAAAAGACACCTGGCATTTCCTCATCCCCAACCACATTTGGATTTGCTCTGGAGGATTCTCCTCCATTGTCAGGATGGAAGGTGGAATCCTAGAGGGTCGTGCACTGAGCAGACAACAAACAGTAGACCTCTTCTAGTGTGTGGTCTGTTCTTCATGACTGTTCTGAATGAAAAGCCTCCACATCTCACTGGACTCCCAGAGCCTTTTTCCACAGGTACGTTTTCTCTGTCCAGGTCGACCTCTTTCACCTCTGCAGTTAATGAAGCCAGGACCGCACAGCTGTTACTGATCCACTTGGTCAGTCTGAAGCCTCCCTCTGAGCGGAGCAGCTCGGAGGTCTCTGACCAGGGTGATGGCTTCACTTTCTGTGGGAACGGATTTTCAAACAAATCAACATAAAAAAGCTCCTTCTAAAACGGTAGAGGGCCTTCTCGTCGTACTTGCCAATGGAATCTTCAGCGGTTTTCTTTTAAGTGCACCGCTGGGAGATGAACCGGCAGAGAATAGATGGGCTTTCATCCTGATGACATCACCACAGGAAACGCAGGAAGTCAAACGTCCTGACCTCTGACCTGATAGAGCATGCCCTCAGTGTCGGCCGAAAACCTCAGAAGAACACCAAGCGGGGCGGCAGGTAGCTTAGTGGGTAAGAGCGTTGTGCCAGTACCCGAAAGGTCGCTGGGTTCTAATCCCCGAGCCGACTAGGTGAAAAATCTGTCGATGTGCCCCTTGAGCAAGGCACTTAACCCTAATTGCTCCTGTAAGTCACTCTGGATAAGAGCGTCTGCTAAATGACTAAAATGTAAATGTGTTGGATATGTCTGGGTCTTGCAGAGCTCGTTGTTGAAAGCCCTTGACTGAAGCAGTAACGGTCAGAAACCACACGGATAGTCTTTATTTTGTGGTAGACAGCGTGATGCGGAATGTACCACACTCGCCCCTACAGCTGCTTTTCCTGGTACCTTTTCAGCGTGACCTTTCTGCACCACCTCATTCATAAAACCTTTGTAGTCCTCAAAATAACTCTTTGTCCTTGAACTTTTCCTTAAGGGCTCGCTGCTCTGCTACGTGGCGATTCTGTGACACATTCTGCATCCAAAAAAGGCAGTTGAAGGTGGTAGTATCCATCCTTCAGTGAAGCAGAGGCTGACGCTGATCTTTGAGGAACTGTTGGTCTTCAAACAGATAACTCGCTTCATGTTGACACTGCTCTGGGAAAATCTTGATTGTATTGCTTGACAAGGAGACCTTCAATGTTTGCAATACAGATACAATTTCATGTCATGCACTGGTCTTCCACGTCCATCTACCCCCCGTTGGGTGGACCATTGACCACTGGTCTTCCACGTCCATCTACCCCCCGTTGGGTGGACCATTGACCACTGGTCTTCCACGTCCATCTACCCCCCGTTGGGTGGACCATTGACCACTGGTCTTCCACGTCCATCTACCCCCCGTTGGGTGGACCATTGACCACTGGTCTTCCACGTCCATCTACCCCCGTTGGGTGGACCATTGACCACTGGTCTTCCACTTCCATCTACCCCCGTTGGGTGGACCATTGACCACTGGTCTTCCACGTCCATCTACCCCCGTTAGGTGGACCATTGACCACTGGTCTTCCACTTCCATCTACCCCCGTTGGGTGGACCATTGACCACTGGTCTGCCACGTCCATCTACCCCCGTTGAGTGGACCATTGACCACCCACATCCAAGGAGAGTCTTTACCGCAAATGGACCATTACCTTGGACTGTTAATGACTGTCCACGGTTAATGACCGTCCACTGTTAATGATGTCCACTGTTAATGACCGTCCACGGTTAATGACTGTCCACGGTTAATGACTGTCCACGGTTAATGACTGTCCACGGTTAATGACTGTCCACTTTACCGCAAATGGACCATTACCTTGGACTGTTAATGACAGTCCACGGTTCCAGTGCCTTTGGGGGCGTTGGCTCCCAATAAGCAGTCCAACATCTGCATCAATACGTTGGCTCCCAATAAGCAGTCCAACATCTGCATCAATACGTTGGCTCCCAATAAGCAGTCCACCATCTGCATCAATACGTTGGCTCCCAATAAGCAGTCCAACATCTGCATCAATACGTTGGCTCCCAATAAGCAGTCCACCATCTGCATCAATACGTTGGCTCCCAATAAGCAGTCCACCATCTGCATCAATCGTTGGCTCCCAATAAGCAGTCCACCATCTGCATCAATCGTTGGCTCCCAATAAGCAGTCCACCATCTGCATCAATCGTTGGCTCCCAATAAGCAGTCCAACATCTGCATCAATCGTTGGCTCCCAATAAGCAGTCCACCATCTGCATCAATCGTTGGCTCCCAATAAGCAGTCCACCATCTGCATCAATCGTTGGCTCCCAATAAGCAGTCCACCATCTGCATCAATCGTTGGCTCCCAATAAGCAGTCCAACATCTGCATCAATCGTTGGCTCCCAATAAGCAGTCCACCATCTGCATCAATACGTTGGCTCCCAATAAGCAGTCCAACATCTGCATCAATCGTTGGCTCCCAATAAGCAGTCCACCATCTGCATCAATCGTTGGCTCCCAATAAGCAGTCCAACATCTGCATCAATCGTTGGCTCCCAATCAAGCAGTCCACCATCTGCATCAATACGTTGGCTCCCAATAAGCAGTCCAACATCTGCATCAATCGTTGACTCCCAATAAGCAGTCCACCATCTGCATCAATACGTTGGCTCCCAATAAGCAGTCCAACATCTGCATCAATACGTTGGCTCCCAATAAGCAGTCCAACATCTGCATCAATACGTTGGCTCCCAATAAGCAGTCCAACATCTGCATCAATCGTTGGCTCCCAATAAGCAGTCCAACATCTGCATCAATCGTTGGCTCCCAATAAGCAGTCCACCATCTGCATCAATACGTTGGCTCCCAATAAGCAGTCCAACATCTGCATCAATCGTTGACTCCCAATAAGCAGTCCAACATCTGCATCAATACGTTGGCTCCCAATAAGCAGTCCACCATCTGCATCAATCGTTGGCTCCCAATAAGCAGTCCAACATCTGCATCAATACGTTGGCTCCCAATAAGCAGTCCACCATCTGCATCAATCGTTGGCTCCCAATAAGCAGTCCACCATCTGCATCAATACGTTGGCTCCCAATAAGCAGTCCACCATCTGCATCAATACGTTGACTCCCAATAAGCAGTCCACCATCTGCATCAATACGTTGGCTCCCAATAAGCAGTCCAA
Source organism: Coregonus clupeaformis (assembly GCF_020615455.1). NCBI lineage: Eukaryota > Metazoa > Chordata > Actinopteri > Salmoniformes > Salmonidae > Coregonus > Coregonus clupeaformis. The sequence continues at coordinate 65,847 of NW_025534478.1, read as the reverse complement.
CATCTGCATCAATCGTTGGCTCCCAACAAGCAGTCCAACATCTGCATCAATCGTTGGCTCCCAATAAGCAGTCCACCATCTGCATCAATCGTTGGCTCCCAATAAGCAGTCCAACATCTGCATCAATACGTTGGCTCCCAATAAGCAGTCCAACATCTGCATCAATCGTTGGCTCCCAATAAGCAGTCCACCATCTGCATCAATCGTTGACTCCCAATAAGCAGTCCACCATCTGCATCAATACGTTGGCTCCCAATAAGCAGTCCAACATCTGCATCAATACGTTGGCTCCCAATAAGCAGTCCACCATCTGCATCAATACGTTGGCTCCCAATAAGCAGTCCAACATCTGCATCAATCGTTGGCTCCCAATAAGCAGTCCAACATCTGCATCAATACGTTGGCTCCCAATAAGCAGTCCACCATCTGCATCAATCGTTGGCTCCCAATAAGCAGTCCACCATCTGCATCAATACGTTGGCTCCCAATAAGCAGTCCAACATCTGCATCAATCGTTGGCTCCCAATAAGCAGTCCAACATCTGCATCAATACGTTGGCTCCCAATAAGCAGTCCAACATCTGCATCAATCGTTGACTCCCAATAAGCAGTCCAACATCTGCATCAATACGTTGGCTCCCAATAAGCAGTCCAACATCTGCATCAATACGTTGGCTCCCAATAAGCAGTCCACCATCTGCATCAATCGTTGGCTCCCAATAAGCAGTCCAACATCTGCATCAATACGTTGGCTCCCAATAAGCAGTCCACCATCTGCATCAATCGTTGGCTCCCAATAAGCAGTCCACCATCTGCATCAATCGTTGGCTCCCAATAAGCAGTCCACCATCTGCATCAATCGTTGGCTCCCAATAGCAGTCCAACATCTGCATCAATACGTTGGCTCCCAATAAGCAGTCCACCATCTGCATCAATACGTTGGCTCCCAATAAGCAGTCCAACATCTGCATCAATACGTTGGCTCCCAATAAGCAGTCCAACATCTGCATCAATACGTTGGCTCCCAATAAGCAGTCCAACATCTGCATCAATCGTTGGCTCCCAATAAGCAGTCCAACATCTGCATCAATCGTTGGCTCCCAATAAGCAGTCCACCATCTGCATCAATACGTTGGCTCCCAATAAGCAGTCCAACATCTGCATCAATCGTTGGCTCCCAATAAGCAGTCCAACATCTGCATCAATACGTTGGCTCCCAATAAGCAGTCCACCATCTGCATCAATCGTTGGCTCCCAATAAGCAGTCCACCATCTGCATCAATCGTTGGCTCCCAATAAGCAGTCCAACATCTGCATCAATCGTTGGCTCCCAATAAGCAGTCCAACATCTGCATCAATACGTTGACTCCCAATAAGCAGTCCAACATCTGCATCAATACGTTGGCTCCCAATAAGCAGTCCAACATCTGCATCAATACGTTGGCTCCCAATAAGCAGTCCAACATCTGCATCAATACGTTGGCTCCCAATAAGCAGTCCACCATCTGCATCAATACGTTGGCTCCCAATAAGCAGTCCAACATCTGCATCAATACGTTGGCTCCCAATAAGCAGTCCACCATCTGCATCAATACGTTGGCTCCCAATAAGCAGTCCACCATCTGCATCAATCGTTGGCTCCCAATAAGCAGTCCACCATCTGCATCAATCGTTGGCTCCCAATAAGCAGTCCACCATCTGCATCAATCGTTGGCTCCCAATAAGCAGTCCACCATCTGCATCAATACGTTGGCTCCCAATAAGCAGTCCAACATCTGCATCAATCGTTGGCTCCCCAATAAGCAGTCCACCATCTGCATCAATCGTTGGCTCCCAATAAGCAGTCCAACATCTGCATCAATCGTTGGCTCCCAATAAGCAGTCCAACATCTGCATCAATACGTTGGCTCCCAATAAGCAGTCCAACATCTGCATCAATACGTTGGCTCCCAATAAGCAGTCCAACATCTGCATCAATACGTTGGCTCCCAATAAGCAGTCCACCATCTGCATCAATACGTTGGCTCCCAATAAGCAGTCCACCATCTGCATCAATCGTTGGCTCCCAATAAGCAGTCCACCATCTGCATCAATACGTTGGCTCCCAATAAGCAGTCCAACATCTGCATCAATCGTTGGCTCCCAATAAGCAGTCCAACATCTGCATCAATACGTTGGCTCCCAATAAGCAGTCCAACATCTGCATCAATACGTTGGCTCCCAATAAGCAGTCCAACATCTGCATCAATCGTTGGCTCCCAATAAGCAGTCCACCATCTGCATCAATCGTTGGCTCCCAATAAGCAGTCCAACATCTGCATCAATACGTTGGCTCCCAATAAGCAGTCCACCATCTGCATCAATACGTTGGCTCCCAATAAGCAGTCCAACATCTGCATCAATACGTTGGCTCCCAATAAGCAGTCCAACATCTGCATCAATACGTTGGCTCCCAATAAGCAGTCCAACATCTGCATCAATCGTTGGCTCCCAATAAGCAGTCCACCATCTGCATCAATACGTTGGCTCCCAATAAGCAGTCCAACATCTGCATCAATACGTTGGCTCCCAATAAGCAGTCCACCATCTGCATCAATCGTTGGCTCCCAATAAGCAGTCCACCATCTGCATCAATACGTTGGCTCCCAATAAGCAGTCCAACATCTGCATCAATACGTTGGCTCCCAATAAGCAGTCCAACATCTGCATCAATACGTTGGCTCCCAATAAGCAGTCCAACATCTGCATCAATACGTTGGCTCCCAATAAGCAGTCCACCATCTGCATCAATACGTTGGCTCCCAATAAGCAGTCCACCATCTGCATCAATACGTTGGCTCCCAATAAGCAGTCCAACATCTGCATCAATACGTTGGCTCCCAATAAGCAGTCCACCATCTGCATCAATCGTTGGCTCCCAATAAGCAGTCCACCATCTGCATCAATACGTTGGCTCCCAATAAGCAGTCCAACATCTGCATCAATACGTTGGCTCCCAATAAGCAGTCCAACATCTGCATCAATACGTTGGCTCCCAATAAGCGGTCCACCATCTGCATCAATACGTTGGCTCCCAATAAGCAGTCCACCATCTGCATCAATCGTTGGCTCCCAATAAGCAGTCCAACATCTGCATCAATACGTTGGCTCCCAATAAGCAGTCCACCATCTGCATCAATACGTTGGCTCCCAATAAGCAGTCCAACATCTGCATCAATCGTTGGCTCCCAATAAGCAGTCCAACATCTGCATCAATCGTTGGCTCCCAATAAGCAGTCCACCATCTGCATCAATCGTTGGCTCCCAACAAGCAGTCCAACATCTGCATCAATACGTTGGCTCCCAATAAGCAGTCCACCATCTGCATCAATCGTTGGCTCCCAATAAGCAGTCCAACATCTGCATCAATACGTTGGCTCCCAATAAGCAGTCCACCATCTGCATCAATACGTTGGCTCCCAATAAGCAGTCCAACATCTGCATCAATCGTTGGCTCCCAATAAGCAGTCCACCATCTGCATCAATACGTTGGCTCCCAATAAGCAGTCCACCATCTGCATCAATACGTTGGCTCCCAATAAGCAGTCAACATCTGCATCAATCGTGGCTCCCAATAAGCAGTCCACCATCTGCATCAATACGTTGGCTCCCAATAAGCAGTCCACCATCTGCATCAATACGTTGGCTCCCAATAAGCAGTCCAACATCTGCATCAATACGTTGGCTCCCAATAAGCAGTCCAACATCTGCATCAATCGTTGGCTCCCAATAAGCAGTCCACCATCTGCATCAATCGTTGGCTCCCAATAAGCAGTCCAACATCTGCATCAATCGTTGGCTCCCAATAAGCAGTCCAACATCTGCATCAATACGTTGGCTCCCAATAAGCAGTCCAACATCTGCATCAATACGTTGGCTCCCAATAAGCAGTCCAACATCTGCATCAATCGTTGACTCCCAACAAGCAGTCCAACATCTGCATCAATACGTTGGCTCCCAATAAGCAGTCCACCATCTGCATCAATCGTTGGCTCCCAATAAGCAGTCCACCATCTGCATCAATCGTTGGCTCCCAATAAGCAGTCCACCATCTGCATCAATACGTTGACTCCCAATAAGCAGTCCAACATCTGCATCAATACGTTGGCTCCCAATAAGCAGTCCAACATCTGCATCAATACGTTGGCTCCCAATAAGCAGTCCACCATCTGCATCAATACGTTGGCTCCCAATAAGCAGTCCACCATCTGCATCAATACGTTGGCTCCCAATAAGCAGTCCACCATCTGCATCAATACGTTGGCTCCCAATAAGCAGTCCAACATCTGCATCAATACGTTGGCTCCCAATAAGCAGTCCAACATCTGCATCAATACGTTGGCTCCCAATAAGCAGTCCAACATCTGCATCAATCGTTGACTCCCAATAAGCAGTCCAACATCTGCATCAATACGTTGGCTCCCAATAAGCAGTCCAACATCTGCATCAATCGTTGGCTCCCAATAAGCAGTCCAACATCTGCATCAATACGTTGGCTCCCAATAAGCAGTCCACCATCTGCATCAATCGTTGGCTCCCAATAAGCAGTCCAACATCTGCATCAATCGTTGGCTCCCAATAAGCAGTCCAACATCTGCATCAATCGTTGGCTCCCAATAAGCAGTCCAACATCTGCATCAATCGTTGGCTCCCAATAAGCAGTCCACCATCTGCATCAATACGTTGGCTCCCAATAAGCAGTCCAACATCTGCATCAATCGTTGGCTCCCAATAAGCAGTCCAACATCTGCATCAATACGTTGGCTCCCAATAAGCAGTCCACCATCTGCATCAATACGTTGGCTCCCAATAAGCAGTCCAACATCTGCATCAATCGTTGGCTCCCAATAAGCAGTCCAACATCTGCATCAATACGTTGGCTCCCAATAAGCAGTCCAACATCTGCATCAATACGTTGACTCCCAATAAGCAGTCCAACATCTGCATCAATACGTTGACTCCCAATAAGCAGTCCAACATCTGCATCAATACGTTGACTCCCAATAAGCAGTCCAACATCTGCATCAATACGTTGGCTCCCAATAAGCAGTCCACCATCTGCATCAATACGTTGGCTCCCAATAAGCAGTCCAACATCTGCATCAATCGTTGGCTCCCAATAAGCAGTCCACCATCTGCATCAATCGTTGGCTCCCAATAAGCAGTCCACCATCTGCATCAATACGTTGGCTCCCAATAAGCAGTCCACCATCTGCATCAATCGTTGGCTCCCAATAAGCAGTCCAACATCTGCATCAATACGTTGACTCCCAATAAGCAGTCCACCATCTGCATCAATCGTTGGCTCCCAATAAGCAGTCCAACATCTGCATCAATACGTTGGCTCCCAATAAGCAGTCCAACATCTGCATCAATACGTTGGCTCCCAATAAGCAGTCCAACATCTGCATCAATACGTTGGCTCCCAATAAGCAGTCCAACATCTGCATCAATACGTTGGCTCCCAATAAGCAGTCCAACATCTGCATCAATACGTTGGCTCCCAATAAGCAGTCCAACATCTGCATCAATCGTTGGCTCCCAATAAGCAGTCCACCATCTGCATCAATACGTTGGCTCCCAATAAGCAGTCCACCATCTGCATCAATACGTTGGCTCCCAATAAGCAGTCCAACATCTGCATCAATACGTTGGCTCCCAATAAGCAGTCCACCATCTGCATCAATACGTTGGCTCCCAATAAGCAGTCCAACATCTGCATCAATACGTTGGCTCCCAATAAGCAGTCCACCATCTGCATCAATACGTTGGCTCCCAATAAGCAGTCCAACATCTGCATCAATCGTTGACTCCCAATAAGCAGTCCACCATCTGCATCAATACGTTGGCTCCCAATAAGCAGTCCAACATCTGCATCAATACGTTGACTCCCAATAAGCAGTCCACCATCTGCATCAATACGTTGGCTCCCAATAAGCAGTCCACCATCTGCATCAATACGTTGGCTCCCAATAAGCAGTCCAACATCTGCATCAATACGTTGGCTCCCAATAAGCAGTCCAACATCTGCATCAATACGTTGGCTCCCAATAAGCAGTCCAACATCTGCATCAATCGTTGGCTCCCAATAAGCAGTCCAACATCTGCATCAATGCGTTGGCTCCCAATAAGCAGTCCAACATCTGCATCAATACGTTGGCTCCCAATAAGCAGTCCAACATCTGCATCAATCGTTGGCTCCCAATAAGCAGTCCAACATCTGCATCAATACGTTGGCTCCCAATAAGCAGTCCACCATCTGCATCAATACGTTGGCTCCCAATAAGCAGTCCAACATCTGCATCAATACGTTGGCTCCCAATAAGCAGTCCAACATCTGCATCAATCGTTGGCTCCCAATAAGCAGTCCAACATCTGCATCAATACGTTGGCTCCCAATAAGCAGTCCAACATCTGCATCAATACGTTGGCTCCCAATAAGCAGTCCAACATCTGCATCAATCGTTGGCTCCCAACAAGCAGTCCAACATCTGCATCAATCGTTGGCTCCCAATAAGCAGTCCACCATCTGCATCAATCGTTGGCTCCCAATAAGCAGTCCAACATCTGCATCAATACGTTGGCTCCCAATAAGCAGTCCACCATCTGCATCAATACGTTGGCTCCCAATAAGCAGTCCAACATCTGCATCAATACGTTGGCTCCCAATAAGCAGTCCACCATCTGCATCAATACGTTGGCTCCCAATAAGCAGTCCACCATCTGCATCAATCGTTGGCTCCCAATAAGCAGTCCAACATCTGCATCAATCGTTGGCTCCCAATAAGCAGTCCACCATCTGCATCAATCGTTGGCTCCCAATAAGCGGTCCAACATCTGCATCAATCGTTGGCTCCCAATAAGCAGTCCAACATCTGCATCAATACGTTGACTCCCAATAAGCAGTCCACCATCTGCATCAATACGTTGGCTCCCAATAAGCAGTCCACCATCTGCATCAATACGTTGGCTCCCAATAAGCAGTCCACCATCTGCATCAATACGTTGGCTCCCAATAAGCAGTCCACCATCTGCATCAATACGTTGACTCCCAATAAGCAGTCCACCATCTGCATCAATACGTTGGCTCCCAATAAGCAGTCCAACATCTGCATCAATACGTTGGCTCCCAATAAGCAGTCCAACATCTGCATCAATACGTTGGCTCCCAATAAGCGGTCCAACATCTGCATCAATCGTTGACTCCCAATAAGCAGTCCACCATCTGCATCAATCGTTGGCTCCCAATAAGCAGTCCACCATCTGCATCAATACGTTGGCTCCCAATAAGCAGTCCACCATCTGCATCAATACGTTGGCTCCCAATAAGCAGTCCAACATCTGCATCAATACGTTGGCTCCCAATAAGCAGTCCACCATCTGCATCAATACGTTGGCTCCCAATAAGCAGTCCACCATCTGCATCAATACGTTGGCTCCCAATAAGCAGTCCAACATCTGCATCAATACGTTGGCTCCCAATAAGCAGTCCAACATCTGCATCAATACGTTGGCTCCCAATAAGCAGTCCACCATCTGCATCAATACGTTGGCTCCCAATAAGCAGTCCACCATCTGCATCAATACGTTGGCTCCCAATAAGCAGTCCAACATCTGCATCAATACGTTGGCTCCCAATAAGCAGTCCACCATCTGCATCAATCGTTGGCTCCCAATAAGCAGTCCACCATCTGCATCAATCGTTGGCTCCCAATAAGCAGTCCAACATCTGCATCAATACGTTGGCTCCCAATAAGCAGTCCACCATCTGCATCAATACGTTGGCTCCCACCTCTGGCAGCTATAATAATGGTGACCGGAATCTCTCTCCCAGTGTACACCTCTGGCAGCTATAATAATGGTGACTGGAATCTCTCTCCGAGTGTACACCTCTGGCAGCTATAATAATGGTGACTGGAATCTCTCTCCAGTGTACACCTCTGGCAGCTATAATAATGGTGACTGGAATCTCTCTCCGAGTGTACACCTCTGGCAGCTATAATAATGGTGACTGGAATCTCTCTCCAGTGTACACCTCTGGCAGCTATAATAATGGTGACTGGAATCTCTCTCCGAGTGTACACCTCTGGCAGCTATAATAATGGTGACTGGAATCTCTCTCCAGTGTACACCTCTGGCAGCTATAATAATGGTGACTGGAATCTCTCTCCAGTGTACACCTCTGGCAGCTATAATAATGGTGACTGGAATCTCTCTCCGAGTGTACACCTCTGGCAGCTATAATAATGGTGACTGGAATCTCTCTCCGAGTGTACACCTCTGGCAGCTATAATAATGGTGACTGGAATCTCTCTCCGAGTGTACACCTCTGGCAGCTATAATAATGGTGACTGGAATCTCTCTCCGAGTGTACACCTCTGGCAGCTATAATAATGGTGACTGGAATCTCTCTCCGAGTGTACACCTCTGGCAGCTATAATAATGGTGACTGGAATCTCTCTCCAGTGTACACCTCTGGCAGCTATAATAATGGTGACTGGAATCTCTCTCCGAGTGTACACCTCTGGCAGCTATAATAATGGTGACTGGAATCTCTCTCCGAGTGTACACCTCTGGCAGCTATAATAATGGTGACTGGAATCTCTCTCCAGTGTACACCTCTGGCAGCTATAATAATGGTGACTGGAATCTCTCTCCAGTGTACACCTCTGGCAGCTATAATAATGGTGACTGGAATCTCTCTCCGAGTGTACACCTCTGGCAGCTATAATAATGGTGACTGGAATCTCTCTCCGAGTGTACACCTCTGGCAGCTATAATAATGGTGACTGGAATCTCTCTCCGAGTGTACACCTCTGGCAGCTATAATAATGGTGACTGGAATCTCTCTCCAGTGTACACCTCTGGCAGCTATAATAATGGTGACTGGAATCTCTCTCCAGTGTACACCTCTGGCAGCTATAATAATGGTGACTGGCATCTCTCTCCAGTGTACACCTCTGGCAGCTATAATAATGGTGACTGGAATCTCTCTCCGAGTGTACACCTCTGGCAGCTATAATAATGGTGACTGGAATCTCTCTCCCAGTGTACACCTCTGGCAGCTATAATAATGGTGACTGGAATCTCTCTCCAGTGTACACCTCTGGCAGCTATAATAATGGTGACTGGAATCTCTCTCCAGTGTACACCTCTGGCAGCTATAATAATGGTGACTGGAATCTCTCTCCAGTGTACACCTCTGGCAGCTATAATAATGGTGACTGGAATCTCTCTCCAGTGTACACCTCTGGCAGCTATAATAATGGTGACTGGAATCTCTCTCCGAGTGTACACCTCTGGCAGCTATAATAATGGTGACTGGAATCTCTCTCCGAGTGTACACCTCTGGCAGCTATAATAATGGTGACTGGAATCTCTCTCCGAGTGTACACCTCTGGCAGCTATAATAATGGTGACTGGAATCTCTCTCCGAGTGTACACCTCTGACAGCTATAATAATGGGGTGTCCTCAAGACTACACTCTTCTAGTTCCTCTTATTTTGGAGCTACTCACCAGGGTTTTTATCCCATTGTTCTTAAAGATAATCTCTGTCTTCTTACCCTTAAGATGCAACTCTGTCATCAGCTTCTCAGTACTGAAGGTTGCAGAGCTACCTGGATCCCAAAACGCATAAACCTGTATAATCTTGTTACCTTTGGGATGTTTGATTTGGACAGGCAAGATGGCTGGAGTACAGTCTTTGTTGCTAGCCCTTTGGCATGTTTGATTTGGACAGGCAAGATGGCTGGAGTACAGTCTTTGTTGCTAGCCCCAGTATGGACATATGTGACCGACATTGGATAAAAGCAGAGACACAGAGCTACAAGAATGGTATATCATATACCGCATTTAAGGGAACAATGGGAAAGTAATTCTGCTTTGAAAGTTGATAAACTTCTAATCTCACTTTTGATTAAATGGCCTTTGAATGTTTTGGTACCTACTGAAGAGCTCTTCTTTGTCTACACCCATTCAGCATCGTTCACACCCTCTTAAGCTTTAGCCCCACCCATCTCATTTCGCTCTCGGTACGTTCAGAGCGCACACTTGACGCTCTGGCCGATGAGTAGGTTTGATCCGAGCATTCTGACCTCACATCCGGCAGTCAAGCACCCAAGCTAACTGGCTAACGTTGGCTAGCTTGCTAGCTACTTCCAGACACAAAATTGGGATTATGGTTCATTGTTTACATTACATTTACATTACATTTTAGTCATTTAGCAGACGCTCTTATCCAGAGCGACTTACAGTTAGTGAATACATATTTTTTTTATACTGGCCCCCCGTGGGAATCGAACCCACAACCCTGGCGTTGCAAACGCCATGCTCTATCAACTGAGCTACATCCCTGCCGGCCATTCCCTCCCCTACCCTGGACGACACTGGGCCAATTGTGCGCTGCCCATGAGTCTCCCGGTCGCGGCCGGCGGCGACAGAGCCTGGATTCGAACCAGGATCTCTAGTGGCACAGTTAGCACTGCGATGCAGTCAGTGGGGTGTTCTCTCATTTAGTGGGGTGTTCTCTCATTTAATGGGAGAAGACCCCACTGACCATTTTACTCACCCTAGCAGAGCTGGTTAGGCTGTTTTCATGTTATCCAGAGCGTTGGGGACTGTAACTGTGCTGCTGGCAACAATGTAATTACGCTTTTTTTGCCGACGTTTACTGACACCGGCCATATTCAACGGATGTTGTGCGTTTGTAAATTCATCAGTTATTCTGCGCTCTGGCATACTCAGACTGAATATACGCACGCATCCGAAAAGGTTACTTGCATAGTGGAGTCTTGTTAAGACATGTAGCTAGCTAGGTGAACAATGAACCATAATTCCAACTCATGACGTTACTACCCTGCATGAATCTGCAGGTAGCTAACCAACCAGGTTCAATGTTAGCAAGCAAATGCTCTGAGATACGAATAATAAGATCATACACGTAACGTTACCTAGCGAGCCAGCCAGCTAACGTTAGCTAGCTAGCTTACAGTACACTTTAACTTGAAATGAAACCACTTTCTGTCAAAAACCACTTTCTGTCAAAATTAGAAACGTTTAATATCTGAAAATGTAGCTAGCTAGACTATCTTACCCGTATACATAATGGATGGACGCGTCTCCCTGTCGGATGCCATGGTTGCCCTTAGTTTGAAGATGTAATCCGGAGACAGGTGTTTTCTCCATCTCTTTAACTATCATACTCTAATTCCACTGATTTCAAAACTCGATCCTCCAGAAAGTGGAGAGCAACACTTATACAGCTCCACTACAAGATACATTTTTTAAAAAGCAACGTTAGACAGGATTACCTACACACACTGACCAGCTCAAATAGACAGAAGCGTACTATATGGCAGACCAATCCGAACTGCTCTCTCGGCATGTCCAGCCCACTCATTATCTCAGCCGATCATGGCTAGTGGGAAGGTTGCCGTCTTTTTCTGTGGCTAAACAAACTAGGCTCGTTATTGAACAATTTTATTCCTATTTACAGATGGCATACAAGTTTGTTATTAAGGCACATGAAAGTTCACATGTTCCAGAAGGCATTTCTGCCAGAGAAACGCATTTGTATTTAAAATAAAGTTTAAGTTCAAATGCCTCTCCTGTGAAGTAGTGACCCGTGACATACGTCTAGTTTCCTGAAACGAGTCACATATGTGGACACCCCTTCAAATGAGTGGATTCGGCTATTTCAGCCACACCCGTTGCTGACAGGTGTATAAAAATCGAGCACACAGCCATGCAATCTCCATAGAAAAAACATTGGCAGTAGAATGGCCCTTACTGAAGAGCTCAGCAACGTTCAACGTGGCACCGTCATAGGATGCCACCTTTTCCAACAAGTCAACTGTAAGTGCTGTTAAATGTGAAGTGGAAAACGGCTAGGAGCAACAACGGCTCAGCCGCAAAATGGTAGGCCACACAAGCTCACAGAACGGGACCGCCGAGTGCTGAGTGCTAAAAATCATCTGTCCTCGGTTGCAACACTCAGTACCGAGTTCCAAGCTGCCTCTGGAAGCAACGTCAGCACAAAAACTGTTCGCCGGGAGCTTCATGAAATGGGTTTCCATGGCTGAGCAGCCGCACATAAGACTAAGATCACCATGAGCAATGCCAAACGTCGGCTGGAGTGGTGTAAAGCTCGTCGCCATTGGACTCTGGAGCAGTGGAAATGCGTTCTCTGGAGTGATGAATCACACTTCACCCTCTGGCAGGCCGACTGACGAATCTGGGTTTGGCGGATGCCAGGAGAACGCTACCTGCCCCAATGCATAGGTGGAGGAGGAATAACGGTCTGGGGCTGTTTTTCATGGTTTGGGCTAGGCCCCTTAGTTCCAGTGAAGGGAAATCTTAACGCTACAGCATACTATGACATTCTAGACGATTCTGTGCTTCCAACTTTGTGGCAACAGTGTGAGGAAGGCCCTTTCCTGTTTCAGCATGACAATGCCCCCTGTGCACAAAGCGAGGTCCATACAGTAAAGGTACCTAACAATTAGTTATAGTGTTTTTACTGAGATCAATTTGGGTTTATGAATTAAAACTTGAAATTCTGTTACCAAATTGGTTTTAAAGAAAGTTTCCCCTATCAGCCTCCAGCCCAATATCATTGTGAATAGGCTTAGAAGTTATTTCAAAGAGATAGCCAGCTGAAATAACATGGTGATTAAATGCATCAATGACGCCACTTTGAATTAATTTGTTGTGGCAGAGACGAGGAAGAACCCTCAGGGATTTGACATTCTTCCAGAATTTAGCCGGGTTCCCATTACAATCTGAAAGAGCGGTTACATAATAATCAGATGTAGCCTTTCTGATTTGTTTTACACAAGGATTCCTCAGTTGCTTAAAAGCTTGCCAGTCCAGGCCTAAGCCTGTGTTCCTGGCCTTGACCCAAGCATCATCTCTGTTATGAATTACTTCTGATCATTCCGGAGTGTACCAGGCATTCAATCTACCTTTAACCCTTCATTTTTTGAAGGGAGCATGATTATCCAAAATAGTATTGAAGACATCTGCAAAAAAGGCTCAAAGCTAAATCAGGTTCAGGGATAGCTGAAATACAATCAAGGTCACTAAAATAAAGATAATGTAAAAAAAAAAAAGCCTTTTTCACACGAGGTTTAGATTTTTATATTCTCCCATCTCTAACACGAACTGGGCAATGGTCTCTAATGTCTTGGGGGAAGACACCAGTAGAAACATATTTCTCTGGTGTCTTTGTTAAGATCAGATCAGTCCTCCATTTCTCTGGTGTTTTCGTTAAGATCAGATCAGTCAGAGTTGACTTTGAAGGATCTTTAGGGTTGGGCCGTGTAGTCTTAGTCACCAGCTGGGTTTAGATCACTACACATGTCTTTTAGATTGTCTGAAGGCTGCATTTTCAATTTTTTTCACAATTGAAGTCACCCAGGATAATAACTTATTCTGACACCAACTGGGCAATGGTCTCTAATGTCTTGTCACCAGCTGGGTTTAGATCACTACACATGTATTTTAGATTGTCTGAAGGGTATCGTTCAGTACAGTATAGTAGAGTGGAGTCCTTTACTGAACTGTGATCTACTGTGATCTACTGTACTGAACTGTGATCTACTGTAATGTGATCTACTGTGATGTACTGAACTGTGATCTACAGTACGGAACTGTGATCTACTGCACTGTGATCTACTGCACTGAACTGTGCTCTACTGTGATCCAATGTACTGTACTGTGATCTACTGTACTGTGATCTACTGTGATCTACATTACTGTGAAGTACTGTGATCTACTGTACCGTGATCTCCTGTACTGTGATCTACTCTACTGAACTGTGCTCTACTGTACTGTGCTCCACTGTGATCTGTGGTCTACTGTACTGTGATCTACGGTGATCTACTGTGATCTACATTTTTTTTTACATTTTAGTCATTTCGGTTACTGGCACAACGCTCTTACCCACTAAGCTACCTGCCGCCCCATCTACTGTACTGTGATCTACTGTACTGAACTGTGCTTTAATGTAAAATTATGAATATCCATCATTATGCATTTCATATTTCTACCTTTGTGTACCTATTTAGGATACATCACCATGAAGAGAATGATATTCATATCCATATCTGTGTAGTGCAGATTAGGGACCCATGATACAATTCTGTTACCGCAATTCTACTACCGGGCGTAAATCCACTCCACTGACTGTAGTTCAATAACCAAAATAGCTGACACCACATTCTTTCTGCAGACATCTTTGAATCTGAATCCGGAGCAGATATTTAACCCCTTACACCCGTGGAAATCGGCCAAATTGAAATGTTTCTAACAGAGGTGTAAACCATGACCATAGTAGCAATTGATAGAGAACACTTTGGAGATGAATGATCAGACCGAAGGCGAGGACACAACAGGTCACCTGACACTAGACTGAATCCAGACATTACCACTGTTGATTTGGAGATGACGGGAAATGATCAGACCGAGGCGAGGACACAACAGGTCACCTGACACTAGACTGAATCCAGACATTACCACTGTTGATTTGGAGATGACGGGAAATGATCAGACCGAAGGCGAGGACACAACAGGTCACCTGACACTAGACTGAATCCAGACATTACCACTGTTGATTTGGAGATGACGGGGAAATGATCAGACCGAAGGCGAGGACACAACAGGTCACCTGACACTAGACTGAATCCAGACATTACCACTGTTGATTTGGAGATGACGGGGAAATGATCAGACCGAAGGCGAGGACACAACAGGTCACCTGACACTAGACTGAATCCAGACATTACCACTGTTGATTTGGAGATGACGGGAAATGATCAGACCGGCGAGGACACAACAGGTCACCTGACACTAGACTGAATCCAGACATTACCACTGTTGATTTGGAGATGACGGGGAAATGATCAGACCGAAGGCGAGGACACAACAGGTCACCTGACACTAGACTGAATCCAGACATTACCACTGTTGATTTGGAGATGACGGGGAAATGATCAGACCGAAGCGAGGACACAACAGGTCACCTGACACTAGACTGAATCCAGACATTACCACTGTTGATTTGGAGATGACGGGGAAATGATCAGACCGAGGCGAGGACACAACAGGTCACCTGACACTGAGACTGAATCCAGACATTACCACCGAAGGAGAGGACACAACAGGTCACCTGACACTAGACTGAATCCAGACATTACCACTGTTGATTTGGAGATGACGGGAAATGATCAGACCGAAGGCGAGGACACAACAGGTCACCTGACACTAGACTGAATCCAGACATTACCACTGTTGATTTGGAGATGACGGGAAATGATCAGACCGAAGGCGAGGACACAACAGGTCACCTGACACTAGACTGAATCCAGACATTACCACTGTTGATTTGGAGATGACGGGGAAATGATCAGACCGAAGGCGAGGACACAACAGGTCACCTGACACTAGACTGAATCCAGACATTACCACTGTTGATTTGGAGATGACGGAAAATGATCAGACCGAAGGCGAGGACACAACAGGTCACCTGACACTAGACTGAATCCAGACATTACCACTGTTGATTTGGAGATGACGGGGAAATGATCAGACCGAAGGCGAGGACACAACAGGTCACCTGACACTAGACTGAATCCAGACATTACCACTGTTGATTTGGAGATGACGTGGAAATGATCAGACCGAAGGCGAGGACACAACAGGTCACCTGACACTAGACTGAATCCAGACATTACCACTGTTGATTTGGAGATGACGGAAATGATCAGACCGAAGGCGAGGACACAACAGGTCACCTGACACTAGACTGAATCCAGACATTACCACTGTTGATTTGGAGATGACGGGAATGATCAGACCGAAGGCGAGGGACACAACAGGTCACCTGACACTAGACTGAATCCAGACATTACCACTGTTGATTTGGAGATGACGGGAAATGATCAGACCGAAGGCGAGGACACAACAGGTCACCTGACACTAGACTGAATCCAGACATTACCACTGTTGATTTGGAGATGACGGGGAAATGATCAGACCGAAGGCGAGGACACAACAGGTCACCTGACACTAGACTGAATCCAGACATTACCACTGTTGATTTGGAGATGACGGGGAAATGATCAGACCGAAGGCGAGGACACAACAGGTCACCTGACACTAGACTGAATCCAGACATTACCACTGTTGATTTGGAGATGACGGGGAAATGATCAGACCGAAGGCGAGACACAACAGGTCACCTGACACTAGACTGAATCCAGACATTACCACTGTTGATTTGGAGATGACGGGGAAATGATCAGACCGAAGGCGAGGACACAACAGGTCACCTGACACTAGACTGAATCCAGACATTACCACTGTTGATTTGGAGATGACGGGAAATGATCAGACCGAGGCGAGGACACAACAGGTCACCTGACACTAGACTGAATCCAGACATTACCACTGTTGATTTGGAGATGACGGGAAAATGATCAGACCGAAGGCGAGGACACAACAGGTCACCTGACACTAGACTGAATCCAGACATTACCACTGTTGATTTGGAGATGACGGGGAAATGATCAGACCGAGGCGAGGACACAACAGGTCACCTGACACTAGACTGAATCCAGACATTACCACTGTTGATTTGGAGATGACGGGGAAATGATCAGACCGAAGGCGAGGACACAACAGGTCACCTGACACTAGACTGAATCCAGACATTACCACTGTTGATTTGGAGATGACGGGGAAATGATCAGACCGAAGGCGAGGACACAACAGGTCACCTGACACTAGACTGAATCCAGACATTACCACCGAAGGAGAGGACACAACAGGTCACCTGACACTAGACTGAATCCAGACATTACCACTGTTGATTTGGAGATGACGGGGAAATGATCAGACCGAAGGCGAGGACACAACAGGTCACCTGACACTAGACTGAATCCAGACATTACCACTGTTGATTTGGAGATGACGGGGAAATGATCAGACCGAAGGCGAGGACACAACAGGTCACCTGACACTAGACTGAATCCAGACATTACCACTGTTGATTTGGAGATGACGGGAAATGATCAGACCGAAGGCGAGGACACAACAGGTCACCTGACACTAGACTGAATCCAGACATTACCACTGTTGATTTGGAGATGACGGGAAATGATCAGACCGAAGGCGAGGACACAACAGGTCACCTGACACTAGACTGAATCCAGACATTACCACTGTTGATTTGGAGATGACGGGAAATGATCAGACCGAGGCGAGGACACAACAGGTCACCTGACACTAGACTGAATCCAGACATTACCACTGTTGATTTGGAGATGACGGGGAAATGATCAGACCGAAGGCGAGGACACAACAGGTCACCTGACACTAGACTGAATCCAGACATTACCACTGTTGATTTGGAGATGACGTGGAAATGATCAGACCGAAGGCGAGGACACAACAGGTCACCTGACACTAGACTGAATCCAGACATTACCACTGTTGATTTGGAGATGACGGGGAAATGATCAGACCAAGGCGAGGACACAACAGGTCACCTGACACTAGACTGAATCCAGACATTACCACTGTTGATTTGGAGATGACGGGGAAATGATCAGACCGGCGAGGACACAACAGGTCACCTGACACTAGACTGAATCCAGACATTACCACTGTTGATTTGGAGATGACGGGGAAATGATCAGACCGAAGGCGAGGACACAACAGGTCACCTGACACTAGACTGAATCCAGACATTACCACTGTTGATTTGGAGATGACGGGGAAATGATCAGACCGAAGGCGAGGACACAACAGGTCACCTGACACTAGACTGAATCCAGACATTACCACTGTTGATTTGGAGATGACGGGAAATGATCAGACCGAGGCGAGGGACACAACAGGTCACCTGACACTAGACTGAATCCAGACATTACCACTGTTGATTTGGAGATGACGGGGAAATGATCAGACCGAGGCGAGACACAACAGGTCACCTGACACTAGACTGAATCCAGACATTACCACTGTTGATTTGGAGATGACGGGGAAATGATCAGACCGAAGGCGAGGACACAACAGGTCACCTGACACTAGACTGAATCCAGACATTACCACTGTTGATTTGGAGATGACGGGGAAATGATCAGACCGAAGGCGAGGACACAACAGGTCACCTGACACTAGACTGAATCCAGACATTACCACTGTTGATTTGGAGATGGCGGGAAATGATCAGACCGAGGGCGAGGACACAACAGGTCACCTGACACTAGAGCTGAATCCAGACATTACCACTGTTGATTTGGAGATGACGGGGAAATGATCAGACCGAAGGCGAGGGACACAACAGGTCACCTGACACTAGACTGAATCCAGACATTACCACTGTTGATTTGGAGATGACGGGAAATGATCAGACCGAGGCGAGGACACAACAGGTCACCTGACACTAGACTGAATCCAGACATTACCACTGTTGATTTGGAGATGACGGGGAAAATGATCAGACCGAAGGCGAGGACACAACAGGTCACCTGACACTAGACCTGAATCCAGACATTACCACCGAAGGAGAGGACACAACAGGTCACCTGACACTAGACTGAATCCAGACATTACCACTGTTGATTTGGAGATGACGGGAAATGATCAGACCGAAGGCGAGGACACAACAGGTCACCTGACACTAGACTGAATCCAGACATTACCACTGTTGATTTGGAGATGACGGGGAAATGATCAGACCGAAGGCGAGGACACAACAGGTCACCTGACACTAGACTGAATCCAGACATTACCACTGTTGATTTGGAGATGACGGGAAATGATCAGACCGAAGGCGAGGACACAACAGGTCACCTGACACTAGACTGAATCCAGACATTACCACTGTTGATTTGGAGATGACGGGAAATGATCAGACCGAAGGCGAGGACACAACAGGTCACCTGACACTAGACTGAATCCAGACATTACCACTGTTGATTTGGAGATGACGGGGAAATGATCAGACCGAAGGCGAGGACACAACAGGTCACCTGACACTAGACTGAATCCAGACATTACCACTGTTGATTTGGAGATGACGGGAAATGATCAGACCGAAGGCGAGACACAACAGGTCACCTGACACTAGACTGAATCCAGACATTACCACTGTTGATTTGGAGATGACGGGGAAATGATCAGACCGAAGGCGAGGACACAACAGGTCACCTGACACTAGACTGAATCCAGACATTACCACTGTTGATTTGGAGATGACGGGAAATGATCAGACCGAAGGCGAAGGACACAACAGGTCACCTGACACTAGACTGAATCCAGACATTACCACTGTTGATTTGGAGATGACGGGGAAATGATCAGACCGAAGGCGAGGACACAACAGGTCACCTGACACTAGACTGAATCCAGACATTACCACTGTTGATTTGGAGATGACGGGAAAAATGATCAGACCGAAGGCGAGGACACAACAGGTCACCTGACACTAGACTGAATCCAGACATTACCACCGAAGGAGAGGACACAACAGGTCACCTGACACTAGACTGAATCCAGACATTACCACTGTTGATTTGGAGATGACGGGGAAATGATCAGACCGAAGGCGAGGACACAACAGGTCACCTGACACTGGGACTGAATCCAGACATTACCACTGTTGATTTGGAGATGACGGGAAATGATCAGACCGAAGGCGAGGACACAACAGGTCACCTGACACTAGACTGAATCCAGACATTACCACTGTTGATTTGGAGATGACGGGAAAATGATCAGACCCGAGGCGAGGACACAACAGGTCACCTGACACTAGACTGAATCCAGACATTACCACTGTTGATTTGGAGATGACGGGAAATGATCAGACCGAAGGCGAGACACAACAGGTCACCTGACACTAGACTGAATCCAGACATTACCACTGTTGATTTGGAGATGACGGGGAAATGATCAGACCGGGCGAGGACACAACAGGTCACCTGACACTAGACTGAATCCAGACATTACCACTGTTGATTTGGAGATGACGGGGAAATGATCAGACCGAAGACGAGGACACAACAGGTCACCTGACACTAGACTGAATCCAGACATTACCACTGTTGATTTGGAGATGACGGGGAAATGATCAGACCCAAGGCGAGGACACAACAGGTCACCTGACACTAGACTGAATCCAGACATTACCACTGTTGATTTGGAGATGACGGGGAAATGATCAGACCGAAGACGAGGACACAACAGGTCACCTGACACTAGACTGAATCCAGACATTACCACTGTTGATTTGGAGATGACGGGGAAAATGATCAGACCGAAGGCGAGGACACAACAGGTCACCTGACACTAGACTGAATCCAGACATTACCACTGTTGATTTGGAGATGACGGGGAAATGATCAGACCGAAGGCGAGGACACAACAGGTCACCTGACACTAGACTGAATCCAGACATTACCACTGTTGATTTGGAGATGACGTGGAAATGATCAGACCGAAGGCGAGGACACAACAGGTCACCTGACACTAGACTGAATCCAGACATTACCACTGTTGATTTGGAGATGACGGGGAAATGATCAGACCGAAGGCGAGGACACAACAGGTCACCTGACACTAGACTGAATCCAGACATTACCACTGTTGATTTGGAGATGACGGGATAATGATCAGACCGGGCGAGGACACAACAGGTCACCTGACACTAGACTGAATCCAGACATTACCACTGTTGATTTGGAGATGACGGGGAAATGATCAGACCGAAGGCGAGGACACAACAGGTCACCTGACACTAGACTGAATCCAGACATTACCACTGTTGATTTGGAGATGACGGGGAAATGATCAGACCGAAGGCGAGGACACAACAGGTCACCTGACACTAGACTGAATCCAGACATTACCACTGTTGATTTGGTGTGCATTTTACATTTACTGTACTTTTCACAGCTTTTTGTCAATAAGAATATTCACTGGCAGTTTTGAGTAGGTGCAACCTAAGAAGGGTTTGAGTGAGAGGTCTAACTGGCGTCTCCAAACTGCCGCACAGTTTCTAAGTAATAAATCAAAAGCTAGAATCCTTTATTTGAAACAATAACACAGTGACCACCCCACCACTGTTCTGGTAATAAACTGAGGGATGGGGCTGGAGAAATGTATCAAATTCATAGACAGACCTATGGATGCAAGGACTGCCCATCCATGATATCAACATAATAGTTTGAACCATGTTTTGAAACTATACAGTGTTGGTTTACATTTACTTTGTTTACAAACATTGGAGTAAAAGGAGCTTCTATTGTGGGATCTGATGGGGTACGACAGTTGAACTAAGCTCATGAGGCATTTTAGAAGTTATATTCTTCAAGAAACAACGGCTATATATATAATTAATTAAAATGTCAAAACATGGACGTAGCAACCGCAGATCGCCCCTTTGAAATCACACATCAGTTCAACAACTGCAGAGTTTGTGCCTCCGTTCTTAAGACAGTACTTACTGGTATTAATCAGATCTCCTGTCTCCTCTTCCAATATGACAGTTATCTCTCCCTCTTTCTGCTCCTTCACTCTAAAAACTGCATCCTCCTCTTCCTCTTCTTTCACTGTAACATCCTCCTCCTCTTTCACTCTGAACGCGTCTTCCTCTTCTTTCACCGTAACTTCCATATTTTCTTCTTTCACGGTAACAGCTTCACCCTCTACTTCTTTCTTTACTGAGATATCCTCCTCTTCCTCCTCCTCTTTCACGACAACGTTCAGCCACAGACCCTCTTTCTCCGTCCAGCAGACCTCCTCTTCTTTAGCAGGAGGAGAGTAGCTTAGTGAGCTCATGGTCGGGGATGTTAGCTAGCTAGGCTAGTGCTAACTTAACCAGCCAGCTAGCTGACCAATAACAACAACACCGTAAATATGAAATTAAATGGGATAACTAACTAGACGACAGAAGTGGGTTTAAAACACAGTGGCTAATATACACGAAAGCGTCTAAAGAGCTTGAACGTTTCGGTTATGTTGGCTAGCAAGCTACGGAGGTGGCTGACGAGCTGTTGTTCTTCTTCTTCTTCTTCTTCTTCTTCTTCGAGTTTTTATTGGCAGATCGCAACCAACCGGCAAGTGAATACACCGCCACCTACTGTACTGGAGTGAGGCCGGTCACGACCTTCCTTTACAACTATATACAGCCGTTACACATTCCAGTACCATGTTACCCCGTCAATTTCAAAGAGGAATTCAATCCCGTATCCCATCCTAGGCAACATAGCTTCCTCCCTTCTATTTCCATTACATGACCCCCCCCCATTAAAAAAAAAGTGGTTGTCCCACTGGCTATCATAAGTTGAATGCACCAATTTGTAAGTCGCTCTGGATAAGAGCGTCTGCTAAATGATGTAAATGTAAATGTCCTTGTACCACAAGGGACCAGTAGGAAAATGTTTGGACTCACTACTCTTAGTGGCTCTGGATGAGAGCCGTCTGCTAAATGACTGACTACTGTTAGTGGCTCTGGATGAGAGCGTCTGCTAAATGACTCACTACTGTTAGTGGCTGACAAGATATATCCGTTTAATTTTGTTGAAAAAAGAGACACCAACCACGTATCCAAAATGTTTACTGGATAGCTGACTAGTTGGCTAGTCTTCCGGTAAAAAATAATGATTTGCCTGTCAACTTTTCATTGCGTAGCCCGGTGCGCCCTCCTGTGGACTCTTAAAAAATGGTTCTTCACCAACACATTCAGTGTTGTAACCAAATAAAATATGAGTATTAATCATTTACATCAAATACACTTTAATTTCAGTTATGTGCATTAACATAAACAATGAAAACACTGTTGGAGTTTGTTGCAGAGATGCACTTGGAAAGTAAAGGAAGAAATACACAAGATGGGTTCAATAAATATATATATTATATTTTTGACATTTATTTTTTTGAACAAATAAATAATTTAATATGAACACAAACAAAACAAACAATTAAATCTCGACCTCCATCCCTATATTGTCACAAAAATCCCAATAATATTCCAGCTCCACCGCTACCTCTGGATCCAGGGACACCAGACGAGGCTGCTATGGGGGTGTGACCAGGGGAGACGGAGGAGGCAGTTGGTCCAGAGGAGGCCGTGTTGGTGGTGACAGACAGGGGAGACGGAGGAGGCAGTTGGTCCAGAGGAGGCCGTGTTGGTGGTGACAGAGAGGGGAGACGGAGGAGGCAGTTGGTCCAGAGGAGGCCGTGTTGGTGGTGACAGACAGGGGAGACGGAGGAGGCAGTTGGTCCAGAGGAGGCTGTGTTGGCGGTGACAGACAGGGGAGACGGAGGAGGCAGTTGGTCCAGAGGAGACCGTGTTGGCGGTGACAGACAGGGGAGACGGAGGAGGCAGTTGGTCCAGAGGAGGCCGTGTTGGCGGTGACAGACAGGGTGGGTGGTGTGCATTGGGGTGGTGGTGGACAAAACCGCCGACGATGGCTTGGAGGAGCTGGTGTTTGTAACGGTGGGGTTGAGGGGCCGACGACGGTGTGGTCGGGAGAGTAGGCACGTGGCCTTCTGCAGCTGGGGACTCCGGCGGCTCCTACAGGTGTTGCACACTGGGAGGCACTGGCATTGGTGATGCAGCTGTCAGGAGTGGTTCCAGCAGGGGGTCCAGCAGAGGCGATGGCGTCGATGGTCTCATCCATGGCAGCCCTCTCCTGTGCCCTCTGTGTTCTGAGGGCTTCCCGACGCTCTTTCTACTCTGCCTCGGCCCTCTCCTTCTCACCCCTCTCCTGCCACTGGCGCGTGTATTCCTCCCCGGTGAGGCACGTGGCGACCACAGGGACTCTTCTGTATCGGTCCAGCCGATACTTCAGGACAGTAAGGATGTGCCCCAGGTCCTTCGCTATCAGCCCCCCCTCTATTAGGGGGTGCTCTTCTAGAGCTAGGCATGGGACTGGAGCAGGGACTGGGACTGGAGATGGGGCTGAGGGTCCTCCTGTGGTCGCTTAGGAGGAGGTGCTGATGGATGGCACAGTGCTGCTGGTTCCAGTAGAGGCGGTGTTGGGACCCGGTAGGGTCCGAGACGGCATTAAACGGGACCCTTCAATGGCTGAAGGGTCAAAAAGGGAAGAGGCCACACTTCTTAAACCCTTCCACCACATAGCGCATGTCCTTGCATCGCTGGTACGAGTAGCGGAATACTCTGGCAAATTCTGATTTGTTTACCATGTAAGAGTGGTCAAAATGGCTAAGGTCTCCAGCTACCTTGGAGAACTCAGCCTTTAAAAGGGCCAAAAGTATGCCACGTCCAGTGGCTGCAGTGTGGTGGAAGACAAAGAAGCATAACCCCTTCCCTTAGTGCCGCCCGCGAGCACCACCGGGTCCATGTGGCTCTTGTGCCCATCGAAGAGGAGAGAAGGAGAGGGCGCTCCTTCACTGCATGCTTAATGAAGTGCAGAAACCACTTCCTGAACAGGTCCCCGTCAATGTAGCCACCGCTAGCCAAGGCTTGGGGGGACGGGGGCCTCCCAGTGTGTAGTGGCCACCGGGGAAACACTTGGGGTAGATGATAAAGGGGGGACGGGGACGGGGGACGGGGGGACGTCCCTCCCCAGCTGCGTTGAAGCAGGCCAGCACTGTGATGTGCTCCTTGGTCCCCCGGAGCCTGCTGGTACACGTGTTTTGCGGCCCGGGAGCCAGCACTTTGTGCCTGCTCTGGTCGCTACGAAACCCAGACTCATCGCAGTTATAGATTTGTCCGTGTTTCTCCCTCAACCCACTCTCCTCCAAGTGCTTCTCATAAGAAGTGAAGAAGGTGTCCATCGTCGGACGTGTGGCACACTCAGCTCTCCCCCGTCCTGGGTGTCCGGCCTCCTCACGCGCAGGTTCTCGTGGCTCCCCTCCTGAACATTTCCCACCACCGCTTCCCCAGTGGCGGGATTGTTTCCCCTGGGTGCCGAAACCTACAATAGAATAGAATATATAATTGTCCATCCAGGATGAAAATGTTGGTTTTGGCATTACCATACACATCCACATTTACATCACACACATTGAGAACAGTCAGTCCACCAATCTACATACATAAATACAGAGAACACCAAATACCTGCGTATTTTGTCGGCGTATTTCATCAGCCTCTGTCTGGTGAAGGGGAACCCATGGCTGGCCCAGTAGATACAGTACTGCACCAGAGAATTTTCATCCTCTGATGCAAGCAATGTGGGTGGTCCACTGCGACAACCATGGGTCACAGGGCCGCTCAGCCTGTCCGCTAGGGGTCTGCCGAGGTACACCATGCACCTTGGTAGATAAGAAAAGAAAACTGTTACTAGCAGATAAAATTCACATACACATGGTAATCTCCTAAAAACAAAAAGATGCCTAACCTTGGCAGCCTGGCGGATAGCCTTCCCTGCCCAGCAGTCCTCCATGGCATGGAACATGTCCTCCTCACTCCACTGCTTCCTCTTGACTTTCTCCGTGCTGCAGTGGTAAATACATGTAGCTAAATAACTTGGCATACTATACACATTTTAGACAGATAACTCAATCTGAATATGTATAAACATTTACATTTCAAAGCTAAGGCATTGAAAGGTGATGATGAAAGTTTTCACAATAACTGAAAGTGTACCCACGTTTTTTGTTTGATGTTATCTGTAATGAAAATTAGTGTACCAATTAGTGTAATATTACAGTTTGATGCACACATTGTAACATTTGACTAAATACTGCCTCTATGTAGCTGTTGTAAGATGAAACATAGCCAACAGTGATAGGTGTCAAAAGTTCATGGTTCAAAGTTCCAAATACATTTTTGCAGATTGTGCAAAACGCCTCCGTCAGAGGACTCCCAATTTTGATATGGTAAAGCTTGACAACATGCAGCTGTTTTCGTGATATGTATTATCTAACGCTGACAATTTCTTTCCTTTTTGCTTACTTAGCAGTTCTATCAACATTTAGCAACTAAGATAGCAACATTAGAAAATCCGTTAGCTATATTTCAGAGGTTAAAAAAGTTGGATATTCAATTAGGTGTGGTCTGTCGCGCAGTCGGAATTTTACAATATGCAGCGTGTTCCGCAAAATGTGTACATATAACTTTTTTGAAAACTCTCAAAACCTAACTTAACTTACATAAATTGCACTGAAAATCGGTGGTTAGCTAGCTAAAAGGGTGTCATTAGTCACAAAACGTACCGTTATTTTTCAGTCCATTTAAATGTTGAGCTCGAGGTGATTCAGTCCTCCAACGGCTAGAGTGTCCGAGGTTAGGGGGTGTCCGATGTTTGGGGAAAATTAGCTAGATAGCTTACGAGCTAACTGTAGCTATCTATATGCTAACAGCAGCTAGTTAAACTAGCTAGCTAGATTACATTCAATTCGGCTCCACTGTGGCTAGCTAGCTCTCTCACTAACATTATCTAGCTAGCCAAGCTAAACTCAAGTCTATTGTAAATCTAACCTAGCTAGCTATTTTAGATACTGACCAGACAGACCCCTTCAAACACGGAGCCTGGTGCGGTTGCTAGGTGATTTCTGACTGCTTCTTCTTCTTCTTCTTCAATGAGGTTTAACGGCGGTTGGCATCCATTTTGTTGCATTACCGCCACCTACTAGACTGGAGTATAACTCCCTTATATTTTGCTTAAAAAATTAAATTAAGGCTTTGAACTTTCCGTGGTTCAATAGAGTGGGCACCGGTTCTCCCCCTCCCCCGATTCATATACAGTCATTGGTGGACTCGGCGGTTCGCCTTCAAAATAAAAAAAACTCCCATCACTGAAAGTGATGTAAACGGATACAAAATAGTGAAATCGTGCCAGATTTGGACTAGATAATGCTAAACGAGGTTGGAATGTTGTTATATAAATTCAACAAAAAAAGGGACAATAATTAGTTAATACATTAAACTTCAGAATTGCATTGAGGGCTTATTTTTGACTGTACAGCCTTATCTACACTATGGATTCTGGATCAATGAAACGGGGGTATCAGTCTACTCTGTGACATCATCAGAACACAGCAGTGAAGAGTTTTCACAAATATTTCCTCTTATTGAGGTAAGTCCCCTTCCTAGACCAGCTTTCATATTGCACTGTACAGCCTTATTGATTATGTTAGGGGGTAGATCAGCTTTCATATTGCACTGTACAGCCTTATTGATCATGTTAGGGGGTAGATCAGCTTTCATATTGCACTGTACAGCCTTATTGATTATGTTAGGGGGTAGATCAGCTTTCATATTGCACTGTACAGCCTTATTGATCATGTTAGGGGGTAGATCAGCTTTCATATTGCAGATAGATTGTGGCTTCCATCAATGTAATTGTCTGCATAATTTCCAATCCCCCATATATTTTCTTGTAAATATATACAGTACCAGTCAAAAGTTTGGACACACCTACTCATTCAAGGGTTTTTCTTAATTTTTAGTATTTTTTAGTCCCACTAAGCCCAAACCAGAAGGGATGGCGTATCGCTGCAGAATGCTGTGGTAGCCATGCTGGTTAAGTGTGCCTTGAATTCTAAATAAATCACAGACAGTGTCAACAGCAAAGCACCCCCACACCATAACACCTCCTCCTCCATGCTTTACGGTGGGAAATACACATGCGGAGATCATCCGTTCACCCACACCTCATCTCACAAAGACACGGCGGTTTGAACCAAAAGTCTCCAATCTGGACTCCAGACCAAAGGACACATTTCCACCGGTCTAATGTCCATTGCTCGTGTTTCTTGGCCCAAGCAGGTCTCTTCTTCTTATTGGTGTCCTTTAGTAGTGGTTTCTTTGCAGCAATTTGACCATGAAGGCCTGATTCACACAGTCCCCTCTGAACAGTTGATGTTGAGATGTGTCTGTTACTTGAACTCTGTGAAGCATTTATTTGGGCTGCAATTTCTGAGGCTGATAACTAATGAACTTATCCTCTGTAGCAGAGAGTAACTCTGGGTCTTCCATTCCTGTGGCGGTCCTCATGAGAGCCAGTTTCATCATAGCGCCTGATGGTTTTTGCGACTGCACTTGAAGAAACTTTGCAAAGTTCATGACATTTTCCCGTATAGACTGACTTTCATGTGTTAAAGTAATTGATGGACTGTCATTTCTCTTTGCTTATTTGAGCTGTTCTTGCCATAATATGGATTTGGTCTTTTACCAAATAAGGCTATCTTCTGTATACCACCCCTACCTTGTCACAACACAACTGATTGGCTAAAACACATTAAGAAGGAAAGTATTCCACTAATTAACTTTTAAGAAGACACACCTGTTAATTGAAATGCATTCCTTAATTATTTTCCCCTAACTCTACCTTCCCTAATTGGAGTAAACTAATGAACAACAACACTTAAGCTTCCAGCTTATACATACTGTATACATTTTACAGACACAGTATGTCTTACATTAGTTATCTTTTGTTAGTTTTTATAAAAATATATATATATATATTTTTATACTTAATTTTTTTTTAAAAATATATATATAATAGACATATTGGACTGATAAGAGACATATTGGACTGATAAGAGACATATTGGACTGATAAGAGACATATTGGACTGATAAGAGATATATTGAACTGATAGCAGACATAGATAAGAGACATATTGGACTGATAGCAGACATAGATAAGAGATATATTGAACTGATAAGAGATATATTGGACTGATAAGAGACATATTGGACTGATAAGAGACATATTGGACTGATAAGAGACATATTGGACTGATAAGAGACATATTGGACGGATAAGAGACATATTGGAGGGATAAGAGACATATTGGACGGATAAGAGACATATTGGACTGATAAGAGACATATTGGACGGATAAGAGACATATTGGACGGATAAGAGACATATTGGACGGATAAGAGACATATTGGACTGATAAGAGACATATTGGACGGATAAGAGACATATTGGACTGATAAGAGACATATTGGACGGATAAGAGACATATTGGACGGATAAGAGACATATTGGACTGATAAGAGACCTATTGGACTGATAAGAGACAGATTGGACGGATAAGAGACAGATTGGACTGATAAGAGACCTATTGGACTGATAAGAGACCTATTGGACTGATAAGAGACAGATTGGACGGATAAGAGACATATTGGACTGATAAGAGACCTATTGGACTGATAAGAGACAGATTGGACGGATAAGAGACATATTGGACTGATAAGAGACATATTGGACGGATAAGAGACATATTGGACTGATAAGAGACAGATTGGACGGATAAGAGACATATTGGACTGATAAGAGACCTATTGGACTGATAAGAGACAGATTGGACGGATAAGAGACATATTGGACTGATAAGAGACATATTGGAGGGATAAGAGACATATTGGACTGATAAGAGACATATTGGACGGATAAGAGACATATTGGACTGATAAGAGACATATTGGACTGATAAGAGACATATTGGACTGATAAGAGACATATTGGACGGATAAGAGACATATTGGACTGATAAGAGACATATTGGACGGATAAGAGACATATTGGACTGATAAGAGACATATTGGACGGATAAGAGACATATTTGTCCTAAACTCAACACTGTATTGCTTTGAGTTTCAGGCATATAATACTGTGCGCTTTGATAGAGATCTGTCTTGTTGATTTCACTACCGCACCTCTAACAGAAACGGCTCATATGTTCCTATGAAGTACTACCTCTGTGATATGGTTGGACTACACACAAAGCACTGTTCCTATGAAGTACTACCTCTGTGATATGGTTGGACTACACACACAGCACTGTTCCTGTGAAGTACTACCTCTGTGATATGGTTGGACTACACACAGCACTGTTCCTGTGAAGTACTACCTCGGTGATATGGTTGGACTACACACAGCACTGTTCCTATGAAGTACTACCTTGGTGATATGGTTGGACTACACACACAGCACTGTTCCTGTGAAGTACTACCTCGGTGATATGGTTGGACTACACACAGCACTGTTCCTATGAAGTACTACCTCTGTGATATGGTTGGACTACACACAAAGCACTGTTCCTGTGAAGTACTACCTCTGTGATATGGTTGGACTACACACAAAGCACTGTTCCTGTGAAGTACTACCTCTGTGATATGGTTGGACTACACACAGCACTGTTCCTATGAAGTACTACCTCGATGATATGGTTGGACTACACACAAAGCACTGTTCCTGTGAAGTACTACCTCTGTGATATGGTTGGACTACACACAAAGCACTGTTCCTATGAAGTACTACCTCGATGATATGGTTGGACTACACACACAGCACTGTTCCTGTGAAGTACTACCTCTGTGATATGGTTGGACTACACACAAAGCACTGTTCCTGTGAAGTACTACCTCTGTGATATGGTTGGACTACACACAGCACTGTTCCTATGAAGTACTACCTCTGTGATATGGTTGGACTACACACAAAGCACTGTTCCTGTGAAGTACTACCTCTGTGATATGGTTGGACTACACACAGCACTGTTCCTATGAAGTACTACCTCTGTGATATGGTTGGACTACACACAAAGCACTGTTCCTGTGAAGTACTACCTCTGTGATATGGTTGGACTACACACAGCACTGTTCCTATGAAGTACTACCTCGATGATATGGTTGGACTACACACAAAGCACTGTTCCTGTAAGTACTACCTCTGTGATATGGTTGGACTACACACAGCACTGTTCCTATGAAGTACTACCTCTGTGATATGGTTGGACTACACACAAAGCACTGTTCCTGTGAAGTACTACCTCTGTGATATGGTTGGACTACACACAGCACTGTTCCTATGAAGTACTACCTCTGTGATATGGTTGGACTACACACAAAGCACTGTTCCTGTGAAGTACTACCTCTGTGATATGGTTGGACTACACACACAGCACTGTTCCTGTGAAGTACTACCTCTGTGATATGGTTGGACTACACACAGCACTGTTCCTATGAAGTACTACCTCTGTGATATGGTTGGACTACACACAAAGCACTGTTCCTGTGAAGTACTACCTCTGTGATATGGTTGGACTACACACAAAGCACTGTTCCTGTGAAGTACTACCTCTGTGATATGGTTGGACTACACACAGCACTGTTCCTATGAAGTACTACCTCTGTGATATGGTTGGACTACACACAAAGCACTGTTCCTATGAAGTACTACCTTGGTGATATGGTTGGACTACACACAAATCACTGTTCCTATGAAGTACTACCTTGGTGATATGGTTGGACTACACACACAGCACTGTTCCTATGAAGTACTACCTTGGTGATATGGTTGGACTACACACAAAGCACTGTTCCTATGAAGTACTACCTCTGTGATATGGTTGGACTACACACAGCACTGTTCCTATGAAGTACTACCTCTGTGATATGGTTGGACTACACACAAAGCACTGTTCCTGTGAAGTACTACCTCTGTGATATGGTTGGACTACACACGCACTGTTCCTATGAAGTACTACCTCGATGATATGGTTGGACTACACACAAGCACTGTTCCTGTGAAGTACTACCTCTGTGATATGGTTGGACTACACACAGCACTGTTCCTATAAGTACTACCTCGATGATATGGTTGGACTACACACAAAGCACTGTTCCTGTGAAGTACTACCTCTGTGATATGGTTGGACTACACACACAGCACTGTTCCTATGAAGTACCTCTGTGATATGGTTGGACTACATAAAGCACGTTAGGTAAAAAAAAACTAAAAAAACATTTGCTGAAAGAGCTATCGGACAGAAACTTGTAGGCTCGGTTTCTATGGGCGGTTCCTAGTCTTTGTGTTTCTGGGACTATCCCAAATGTCGTCATTTTCGTGATGTGACAAATCAATTGAATATATTGCAACTGGACGAGGCTGTTTCTCGGCCTGAGAATGTTCTATAGCCACATAACTCACGGTGCTGTAGAACAGGCGAGCTCTAGAACAGGCGAGCTCTAGAACAGGCGAGCTCTAGAACAGGCGAGCTCTAGAACAGGCGAGCTCTAGAACAGGCGAGCTCTGGAACAGGCGTGTCCCTCGCTCCTCAGTGTTGATTTCAGCCTGTCCATTTGTGTGATGGAAATCCCTATTCAAAGATAATTGCCAATGGACACTGTCCAACTGCAGTATATTACAATTTACCATCACGAATTGGACATGGAGTTAAAGGGCCTACACTAATAAAGTCCACCATGGGGACACTGTACAGTACACATACACTCTATCAGTACAGTCCTTGGACTGTTTTTGATGACTCTGAGCAATGACACATGAACTGTTCAATGTCGGTCTATCAGCGGTGTATCTGATTGACAAACGACATGTCCATGACACATGAACTGTATGAGTCAAAAGACACTCAGACAATATCCAATTCAATGCTGACTCAGGATACTGTTTAGACCTTTCAACAGTCTGAAATTAACACAGGGGAGAACTATTAACAATATATTTTATTGAATAATCTAAACAAGAGAAATCAAATGAAATGATTGAACGTAAATATAATAAATGACTTGTGAGAATTCGTGTGTCAGCTCTGCTGTTCTGATGTCTGCATCAGGAGTCTGAATCAACAACCTGTGTGTGTCAGCTGTTCTCGATGTCTCCATCAGGAGTCTGAATCAACAACCTGTGTGTGTCTGCTGTTCTGATGTCTCCATCAGGGAGTCTGAATCAACAACCTGTGTGTGTCTGCTGTTCTGATGTCTCCATCAGGAGTCTGAATCAACAACCTGTGTGTCAGCTGTTCTGATGTCTCCCAACTGGCTGTCAGGCGGCTGCCCTCCTTCCAACTGGCTGTCAGACGGCTGCCCTCCTTCCAACTGGCTGTCGGGCGGCTGCCCTCCTTCCAACTGGCTGTCAGACGGCTGCCCTCCTTCCAACTGGCTGTCAGACGGCTCCCCTCCTTCCAACTGGCTGTCAGACGGCTGCCCTCCTTCCAACTGGCTGTCAGACGGCTCCCCTCGTCCATCTTCTTTCTCCTTGAGTCTGTTTTGAGTCAGGCTTTAGGGGACCTCAGCCCTTCCTACCCTGCAACGTGACAATGATGGAGGCGCGGCGACATGCTCTTTAGTTTGAGGAGGGACTGACGGTGGCCACCATACGGCGCCTGAGGATCATCTGCTTGTTCTTGACTGTTACATGGTGTACAAGCGCTATCTTTGTAATCTAACGTGTTGTCAAGAATAGCTTCTCTTACTAGAGGTTGTCTGGCCGTCCGTTCCTCCTCTTCCCCTGGCGGGACGTGGCAGACTCCTGGTGCTGCACCTTGGTCTCTTCAGGGTGGTGCTCCCGGACGTGGCAGACTCCTGGTGCTGCACCTTGGTCTCTTCAGGGGTGGTGCTCCGGACGTGGCAGACTCCTGGTGCTGCACCTTGGTCTCTTCAGGGTGGTGCTCCGGACGTGGCAGACTCCTGGTGCTGCACCTTGGTCTCTTCAGGGGGTGGTGCTCCGGACGTGGCAGACTCCTGGTGCTGCACCTTGGTCTCTTCAGGGGTGGTGCTCCGGACGTGGCAGACTCCTGGTGCTGCACCTTGGTCTCTTCAGGGGGTGGTGCTCCCGGACGTGGCAGACTCCTGGTGCTGCACCTTGGTCTCTTCAGGGGTGGTGCTCCGGACGTGGCAGACTCCTGGTGCTGCAGGCCTTGGTCTCTTCAGGGGTGGTGCTCCGGACGTGGCAGACTCCTGGTGCTGCACCTTGGTCTCTTCAGGGGTGGTGCTCCGGACGTGGCAGACTCCTGGTGCCGCACCTTGGTCTCTTCGGGGTGGATTGCTCCGGACGTGGCAGACTCCTGGTGCTGCACCTTGGTCTCTTCAGGGGTGGTGCTCCGGACGTGGCAGACTCCTGGTGCTGCACCTTGGTCTCTTCAGGGGTGGTGCTCCGGACGTGGCAGACTCCTGGTGCCGCACCTTGGTCTCTTCAGGGGTGGTGCTCCGGACGTGGCAGACTCCTGGTGCCGCACCTTGGTCTCTTCAGGGGTGGTGCTCCGGACGTGGCAGACTCCTGGTGCTGCACCTTGGTCTCTTCAGGGGTGGTGCTCCGTACGTGGCAGACTCCTGGTGCTGCACCTTGGTCTCTTCAGGGTGGTGCTCCGGGACGTGGCAGACTCCTGGTGCTGCACCTTGGTCTCTTCAGGGTGGTGCTCCGGACGTGGCAGACTCCTGGTGCTGCACCTTGGTCTCTTCAGGGGTGGTGCTCCGGACGTGGCAGACTCCTGGTGCTGCACCTTGGTCTCTTCAGGGGTGAGTGCTCCGGACGTGCAGACTCCTGGTGCTGCACCTTGGTCTCTTCAGGGGTGGTGCTCCGGACGTGGCAGACTCCTGGTGCTGCACCTTGGTCTCTTCAGGGGTGGTGCTCCCGGACGTGGCAGACTCCTGGTGCTGCACCTTGGTCTCTTCAGGGGTGGTGCTCCGGACGTGGCAGACTCCTGGTGCTGCACCTTGGTCTCTTCAGGGGTGGTGCTCCGGACGTGGCAGACTCCTGGTGCTGCACCTTGGTCTCTTCAGGGTGGTGCTTCGGACGTGGCAGACTCCTGGTGCTGCACCTTGGTCTCTTCAGGGGTGGTGCTCCCGGACGTGGCAGACTCCTGGTGCTGCACCTTGGTCTCTTCAGGGGTGGTGCTCCGGACGTGGCAACTCCTGGTGCTGCACCTTGGTCTCTTCAGGGTGGTGCTCCGGACGTGCAGACTCCTGGTGCTGCACCTTGGTCTCTTCAGGGGTGGTGCTCGGACGTAGCAGACTCCTGGTGCTGCACCTTGGTCTCTTCAGGGGTGGTGCTCCGGACGTGGCAGACTCCTGGTGCTGCACCTTGGTCTCTTCAGGGGTGGTGCTCCGGACGTGGCAGACTCCTGGTGCTGCACCTTGGTCTCTTCAGGGGTGGTGCTCCGGGACGTGGCAGACTCCTGGTGCTGCACCTTGGTCTCTTCAGGGGTGGTGCTCCGGACGTGGCAGACTCCTGGTGCTGCACCTTGGTCTCTTCAGGGGTGGTGCTCCGGACGTGCAGACTCCTGGTGCTGCACCTTGGTCTCTTCCGGGGTGGTGCTCCGGGACGTAGCAGACTCCTGGTGCTGCACCTTGGTCTCTTCAGGGGTGGTGCTCCGGGCGTGGCAGACTCCTGGTGCTGCACCTTGGTCTCTTCAGGGGTGGTGCTCCCGAGACGTGGCAGACTCCTGGTGCTGCACCTTGGTCTCTTCAGGGGTGGTGCTCCGGACGTGGCAGACTCCTGGTGCTGCACCTTGGTCTCTTCAGGGGTGGTGCTCCGGGACGTGGCAGACTCCTGGTGCTGCACCTTGGTCTCTTCAGGGGTGGTGCTCCGGACGTGGCAGACTCCTGGTGCTGCACCTTGGTCTCTTCAGGGGTGGTGCTCCGGACGTGGCAGACTCCTGGTGCTGCACCTTGGTCTCTTCAGGGGTGGTGCTCCGGACGTGGCAGACTCCTGGTGCTGCACCTTGGTCTCTTCAGGGGTGGTGCTCCCGACGTGGCAGACTCCTGGTGCTGCACCTTGGTCTCTCTCAGGGGTGGTGCTCCGGACGTGGCAGACTCCTGGTGCTGCACCTTGGTCTCTTCAGGGGTGGTGCTCCGGACGTGGCAGACTCCTGGTGCTGCACCTTGGTCTCTTCAGGGGTGGTGCTCCGCTCGGAGGGGGAGTCGTCCTCTCTCGCCTGGAGGGGAGGGATGGTTCTCTGAGCCGACCGTGGTATCTTCCACTTTCAACGCCGCCTCGAGGAGGGCACTGGTTTCGCTGGCTTGGGACGGATCTAAGTTGTCTGCCATCTGGATGTCGTGGCGCATGAAGTTGGCCAAACTTTCCCTGTCGGCGTTCTGGAGTACATTTTTGACCTGTAAGACACAAGCAAACAAGACACATAAATAAAGATGATATTAGTCGTTCATCCTTTTCAGACAGCCATGGAATAGGATCTATTTCCATTCCCATCTAATCTGACTTAGGGCTTTGGGGAAGTCCCATCTCCTTCCACACCTCCCTCATGTAGACAGGAAGGGTCTTGAGCTGAGTGTTTGTTGAATTGAAAACTAAGTGCTGGGCCTTCTTTCCTCCTGCGAGGCGGTGCTTGAATTTTTTGGAAGTGTGAAAACCAAGTGTCCTCCTCCTTGGTCAGTGACATCTGGACCATG
The DNA here is from genome assembly GCF_020615455.1 of Coregonus clupeaformis. NCBI lineage: Eukaryota > Metazoa > Chordata > Actinopteri > Salmoniformes > Salmonidae > Coregonus > Coregonus clupeaformis. The sequence goes on along the minus strand of NW_025534478.1, from coordinate 29,663 downwards.
GTCTGAATTTGTTTTGTGTTTCCCACCTATTGAAATGAACAACCACACATTACGCTGCGGTGCCTGGAGTCGTTTCCCCAACCAACCAACCACACATTACGCTGCGGTGCCTGGAGTCGTTTCCCCAACCAACCAACCAACCAACCAACCAACCAACCACATTACGCTCACGGTGCCTGCGAGTCGTTTCCCCAACTAACCAACCAACCAACCAACCAACCACATATTACGCTGCGGTGCCTCGAGTCGTTTCCCCAACCAACCAACCAACCAACCAACCAACCAACCACATATTACGCTGCGGTGCCTGGAGTCGTTTCCCCAACCAACCAACCAACCAACCAACCACATATTACGCTACGGTGCCTGGAGTCGTTTCCCCAACCAACCAACCAACCACATATTACGCTGCGGTGCCTGGAGTCGTTTCCACAACCAACCAACCAACCAACCAACCACATATTACGCTCACGGTGCCTGGAGTCGTTTCCCCAACTAACCAACCAACCAACCAACCAACCAACCAACCAACCAACCACACATTACGCTACGGTGCCTGGAGTCGTTTCCCCAACTAACCAACCAACCAACCAACCACATATTACGCTGCGGTGCCTGGAGTCGTTTCCCCAACTAACCAACCAACCAACCACACATTACGCTACGGTGCCTGGAGTCGTTTCCCCAACTAACCAACCAACCAACCACACATTACGCTGCGATGCCTGGAGTCGTTTCCCCAACCAACCAACCACACATTAAGCTGCGGTGCCTGGAGTCGTTTCCCCAACCAACCAACCAAACACACAGCTTCCATAATGCCTAATCTCTGACGTCTAAAATATAAACAGGCAGCTTCCATAATGCCCTCAATAAATCTCTGATGTCTAGAATATAAACAGTCAGCTTCCATAATGCCCTCTATACATCTCTGATGTCTAGAATAAAAACAGTCAGCTTCCATAATGCCCTCTATACATCTCTGATGTCTAGAATATAAACAGTCAGCTTCCATAATGCCCTCTATACATCTCTGACGTCTAGAATAAAAACAGTCAGCTTCCATAATGCCCTCTATACATCTCTGACGTCTAGAATAAAAACAGTCAGCTTCCATAATGCCCTCTATACATCTCTGACATCTAGAATAAAAACAGTCAGCTTCCATAATGCCCTCTATACATCTCTGATGTCTAGAATAAAAACAGTCAGCTTCCATAATGCCCTCTATACATCTCTGACGTCTAGAATAAAAACAGTCAGCTTCCATAATGCCCTCTATACATCTCTGATGTCTAGAATATAAACAGTCAGCTTCCATAATGCCCTCTATACATCTCTGAGGTCTAGAATATAAACAGTCAGCTTCCATAATGCCCTCTATACATCTCTGACGTCTAAAATAAAAACAGTCAGCTTCCATAATGCCCTCTATACATCTCTGACGTCTAGAATAAAAACAGTCAGCTTCCATAATGCCCTCTATACATCTCTGACGTCTAGAATATAAACAGTCAGCTTCCATAATGCCCTCTATACATCTCTGATGTCTAGAATATAAACAGGCAGCTTCCATAATGCCCTCTATACATCTCTGATGTCTAGAATATAAACAGTCAGCTTCCATAATGCCCTCTATACATCTCTGAGGTCTAGAAGAGTGGAATAACAGTGATATCACATATTGAGAAAAACGTACTCAGCACTTCAGGGATCTTGACCTTGGCAAGAGACTGGTTCTCCAGCAGGCTCTTTTTGGACACCACCTTCCTTACATTTTACATTTTTAGTCATTTAGCAGACGCTCTTATCCAGAGCGACTTACAGTTAGTGAGTGCATACATTTTTCATACTGGCCCCCCCCCCCCCGTGGGAAACGAACCCACAACCCTGGCGTTGCAAGCGCCACGCTCTACCAACTGAGCTACAGGAGACTATAACGCCTTCCTTGTCGTCGTTCACCTTGGCCTGGTGAAGCTGCTCCCTTCATCACCCGGTTGATCCCACTCCATTGGTTTCTGGTCAGCCGGCAGCCAGGTGGGGGGGTCTCCTCGGCGTATTGAAGAAATGCACCGATAGTCAAGGTGTAGTTGGTGACCGTGGTGATGTCCTTGTTCTTCTGAAGGGTCTGAACCCATCTAAAAATAAATAAAAACACACACACACATCATACAATCAATTAGTGTATTAGTGCACGAACACTGATGAGACTAAAGTGAAAGAAAGAACTCTGCTTACCTCCTCATCTTGTCATGGTTTTTCAGGAAAGCGAGAGTGGAAGGGTAAATCTCGTCCTTTGCCATGTACATCACAAATTGCTGAACCCTCTTGAACTTCGCGTCACAATTTTCCTTCAGCTTATCGTTTGGATTGGGGCCCTCACAGGTCTTCCTGAATCCCTCCATAAACACACCTAATCAAAGAAACATTACATTTTAGTCTCAGGACAAGAAAGACAATCTCATCATGTATAGAGATATAGAAATATATATATACAGTGGGGAGAACAAGTATTTGATACACTGCCGATTTTGCAGGTTTTCCTACTTACAAAGCATGTAGAGGTCTGTCATTTTTTATCATAGGTACACTGCAACTGTGAGAGACGGAATCTAAAACAAAAATCCAGAAAATCACATTGTATGATTTTTAAGTAATTAATTTGCATTTTATTGCATGACATAAGTATTTGATCACCTACCAATCAGTAAGAATTCCGGCTCTCACAGACCTGTTAGTTTTTCTTTAAGAAGCCCTCCTGTTCACCACTCATTACCTGTATTAACTGCACCTGTTTGAACTCGTTACCTGTATAAAAGACACCTGTCCACACACTCAATCAAACAGACTCCAACCTCTCCACAATGGCCAAGACCAGAGAGCTGTGTAAGGACATCAGGGATAAAATTGTAGACCTGCACAAGGCTGGGATGGGCTACAGGACAATAGGCAAGCAGCTTGGTGAGAAGGCAACAACTGTTGGCGCAATTATTAGAAAATGGAAGAAGTTCAAGATGACGGTCAATCACCCTCGGTCTGGGGCTCCATGCAAGATCTCACCTCGTGGGGCATCAATGATCATGCGGAAGGTGAGGGATCAGCCCAGAACTACACGGCAGTACCTGGTCAATGACCTGAAGAGAGCTGGGACCACAGTCTCAAAGAAAACCATTAGTAACACACTACGCCGTCATGGATTAAAATCCTGCAGCGCACGCAAGGTCCCCTGCTCAAGCCAGCGCATGTCCAGGCCCGTCTGAAGTTTGCCAATGACCATCTGGACGATCCAGAGGAGGAATGGGAGAAGGTCATGTGGTCTGATGAGACAAAAATAGAGCTTTTTGGTCTAAATTCCACTCGCCGTGTTTGGAGGAAGAAGAAGGATGAATACAACCCCAAGAACACCATCCCAACCGTGAAGCATGGAGGTGGAAACATCATTCTTTGGGGATGCTTTTCTGCAAAGGGGACAGGACGACTGCACCGTATTGATGGGAGGATGGATGGGGCCATGTATCGCGAGATCTTGGCCAACAACCTCCTTCCCTCAGTAAGAGCATTGAAGATGGGTCGTGGCTGGGTCTTCCAGCATGACAACGACCCGAAACACACAGACAGGACAACTAAGGAGTGGCTCCGTAAGAAGCATCTCAAGGTCCTGGGTGGCCTAGCCAGTCTCCAGACCTGAACCCAATAGAAAATATTTGGAGGGAGCTGAAAGTCCGTATTGCCCAGCGACAGCCCCCGAAACCTGAAGGATCTGGAGAAGGTCTGTATGGAGGGAGTGGGCCAAAATCCCTGCTGCAGTGTGTGCAAACCTGGTCAAGACCTACAGGAAACGTATGATCTCTGTAATTGCAAACAAAGGTTTCTGGCCTGCTGGCTCCCCTTCCTCTGCGGAAGCATAGTTCCCGCTCAGCCCAGTCAAAACTGTTCGCTGCTCTGGCACCCCAATGGTGGAACAAGCTCCCTCACGACGCCAGGACAGCGGAGTCACTCACCACCTTCCGGAGACATTTGAAACCCCACCTCTTTAAGGAATACCTGGGATAGGATAAAGTAATCATTCTACCCCCCCTTACCCCCAACCCCCTCCCCCCTAAAAAAACATAAAAATAAAAAAACATTGTAAAGTGCTTGTCCCACTGCGACTTATAATTTGTAAGTCGCTCTGGATAAGAGCGTCTGCTAAATGACGTAAATGTAAATGTAAATGTACCAAATATTAAGTTCTGCTTTTCTGATGTATCAAATACTTTTGTCATGCAATAAAATGCAAATTAATTACTTAAAAATCAGACAATGTGATTTTCTGGATTTTTGTTTTAGATTCCGTCTCTCACAGTTGAAGCGTACCTATGATAAAAATTACAGACCTCTACATGCTTTGTAAGTAGGAAAACCTGCAAAATCGGCAGTGTATCAAATACTTTTTCTCCCCACTGTATATATATCTATAGAGGCATTAAGGCATGTATAGATATATATATATATATATATATATATAGGTATAGAGGCATTATAGATATATATATATAGGTACATTTACATTTTAGTCATTTAGCAGACGCTCTTATCCAGAGCGACTTACAGTGAGTGAGTGCATACATTATTATTATTTTTCATACCCCGTTGGGAATCGAACCCACATGGCGTTGCCAAGCGCCATGCTCTACCAACTGAACTACATCCCTGCCGGCCATTCCCTCCCCTACCCTAGACGACGCTGGGCCAATTGTGCGCCGCCCCATGGGTCTCCCGGTCGCGGCCGGCTACGACAGAGCCTGGATTCGAACCAGGATCTCTAGTGGCACAGCTAGCACTGCGATGCAGTGCCTTAGAATCCAGGCTCTGTCGCCGCCGGCCGCGACCGGGAGACTCATGGGCGGCGCACAATTGGCCCAGCGTCGTCTAGGGTAGGGGAGGGAATGGCCGGCAGGGATGTAGCTCAGTTGATAGAGCATGGCGTTTGCAACGCCAGGGTTGTGGGTTCATTCCCACGGGGGCCAGTATAAAAATATATATATATATGTATTCACTAACTGTAAGTCGCTCTGGATAAGAGCGTCTGCTAAATGACTAAAATGTAAATGTAATTAAGGCATGTATAGATATATATATGTATAGAGGCATTAAGGCATGTATAGATATATATATGTATAGAGGCATTAAGGCATGTATAGATATATATATATAGGTATAGAGGCATTAAGGCATGTATAGATATATATATATATATAGAGGCATTAAGGCATGTATAGATATATATGTATAGAGGCATTAAGGCATGTATAGATATATAGATATATATAGGTATAGAGGCATTAAGGCATGTATAGATATATATGTATAGAGGCATTAAGGCATGTATAGATATATATGTATAGAGGCATTATGGCATGTATAGATATATATGTATAGAGGCATTAAGGCATGTATAGATATACATGTATAGAGGCATTAAGGCATGTATAGATATATATATATAGAGGCATTAAGGCATGTATAGATATATATAGGTATAGAGGCATTAAGGCATGTATAGATATATATGTATAGAGGCATTAAGGCATGTATAGATATATATATAGGTATAGAGGCATTAAGGCATGTATAGATATATATAGGTATAGAGGCATTAAGGCATGTATAGATATATATGTATAGAGGCATTAAGGCATGTATATATATATATATATATATATATATAGAGGCATTAAGGCATGTATAGATATATATATGTATAGAGGCATTAAGGCATGTATAGATATATATATATAGAGGCATTAAGGCATGTATAGATATATATATAGGTATAGAGGCATTAAGGCATGTATAGATATATATATATATATAGAGGCATTAAGGCATGTATAGATATATATATAGGTATAGAGGCATTAAGGCATGTATAGATATATATAGGTATAGAGGCATTAAGGCATGTATAGATATATATGTATAGAGGCATTAAGGCATGTATATATATATATATATATAGAGGCATTAAGGCATGTATAGATATATATATGTATAGAGGCATTAAGGCATGTATAGATATATATATATAGGTATAGAGGCATTAAGGCATGTATATATATATGTATAGAGGCATTAAGGCATGTATAGATATATAGGTATAGAGGCATTGAGGCATGTATAGATATATATGTATAGAGGCATTAAGGCATGTATAGAGATATATATATAGGTATAGAGGCATTAAGGCATGTATAGATATATATATAGGTATAGAGGCATTAAGGCATGTATAGATATATATATATAGGTATAGAGGCATTAAGGCATGTATAGATATATATGTATAGAGGCATTAAGGCATGTATAGATATATATGTATAGAGGCATTAAGGCATGTATAGATATATATATATATATGTATAGAGGCATTAAGGCATGTATAGATATATATATATGTATAGAGGCATTAAGGCATGTATATATATATATGTATAGAGGCATTAAGGCATGTATATATATATATGGTATAGAGGCATTAAGGCATGTATAGATATATATGTATAGAGGCATTAAGGCATGTATAGATATATATGTATAGAGGCATTAAGGCATGTATAGATATATATGTATAGAGGCATTAAGGCATGTATAGATATATATATATATGTATAGAGGCATTAAGGCATGTATAGATATATATATATATGTATAGAGGCATTAAGGCATGTATAGATATATATATAGGTATAGAGGCATTAAGGCATGTATAGATATATATATATGTATAGAGGCATTAAGGCATGTATATATATATATAGGTATAGAGGCATTAAGGCATGTATAGATATATATGTATAGAGGCATTAAGGCATGTATAGATATATAGGTATAGAGGCATTAAGGCATGTATAGAGATATATATAGGTATAGAGGCATTAAGGCATGTATAGATATATATATAGGTATAGAGGCATTAAGGCATGTATAGAGATATATATAGGTATAGAGGCATTAAGGCATGTATAGATATATATATATATGTATAGAGGCATTAAGGCATGTATAGATATATATATATATATATAGAGGCATTAAGGCATGTATAGATATATATATATAGAGGCATTAAGGCATGTATATATATATATGTATAGAGGCATTAAGGCATGTATAGATATATATATAGGTATAGAGGCATTAAGGCATGTATAGATATATATATAGGTATAGAGGCATTAAGGCATGTATAGATATATATATATAGAGGCATTAAGGCATGTATATATATATATATGTATAGAGGCATTAAGGCATGTATAGATATATATATATAGAGGCATTAAGGCATGTATAGATATATATATATATATAGAGGCATTAAGGCATGTATAGATATATAGGTATAGAGGCATTAAGGCATGTATATATATATATAGGTATAGAGGCATTAAGGCATGTATATATATATATATATATATGGTATAGAGGCATTAAGGCATGTATATATATATATATATATATATATATAGGTATAGAGGCATTAAGGCATGTATAGATATATATGTATGTATAGAGGCATTAAGGCATGTATAGATATATATATATGTATAGAGGCATTAAGGCATGTATAGATATATAGGTATAGAGGCATTAAGGCATGTATAGATATATATATAGGTATAGAGGCATTAAGGCATGTATAGATATATATGTATAGAGGCATTAAGGTATGTATAGATATATAGGTATAGAGGCATTAAGGCATGTATAGATATATATATGTATAGAGGCATTAAGGCATGTATAGATATATATATATGTATAGAGGCATTAAGGCATGTATAGATATATAGGTATAGAGGCATTAAGGCATGTATAGATATATATATGTATAGAGGCATTAAGGCATGTATAGATATATATATGTATAGAGGCATTAAGGCATGTATAGATATATATAGGTATAGAGGCATTAAGGCATGTATAGATATATATATGTATAGAGGCATTAAGGCATGTATAGATATATATAGGTATAGAGGCATTAAGGCATGTATAGATATATATATATGTATAGAGGCATTAAGGCATGTATAGATATATATAGGTATAGAGGCATTAAGGCATGTATAGATATATATGTATAGAGGCATTAAGGCATGTATAGATATATATGTATAGAGGCATTAAGGCATGTATAGATATATATGTATAGAGGCATTAAGGCATGTATATATATTAGGGCTGTCAAAAATAGCGCGTTAACGACGTTAATTAGTTGTTTGCTGTTAATTATGTAAATTTTTTTAACGCATTTCACGCATGCGCAGTGTGACAAATTATTCAGGTCAGGAAAGTGGTTGGGAGCTAGAGGCGAGATGGAGCAAGGTGAGCAAAGTGGGCCTATTGACGGATTCAAATATAAAAAGAATGATGATGGTACAGTTAACAAGTACAAGGTTATTTGCAAGATTTGTAAGGAGTTTCAATTTCACCGGAGCTGTTCAAGCTTGAAGTACCATGTCAACGCCAAACATGCGTTTGCTGGGCCGTCAGATTCAGCAAGTGGTTTGCGCCAGACCACGCTGAATGTTTGCAGGCAATTAACAAAATCAACCTCAGATAATTTGACCAACACAATAGCAAAATGGATTGCAAAGGATTGTAGACCCATTAGCATTGTAGAAGACTCAGGTTTCCTTGATGTTTTGCAAGTGGCGTCTCAAGACTCATTCTATAAGCCACCGTCAAGAGCCACAGTTATGAAGAAAATCCACGAGCTCTACGAAAACGAAAAGAAAAAAGGAAAGAGGTCTTGGCTCAAGTAAATCATATCGCCCTGACAGGAGACCATTGGACATCAGTGAGTAACAACAATTACCTCGGAGTAACTGCACATTTAATCAGTGACACGTGGGAACTGAAGTCTTTGCGCTGACTATATTAAAAACTGAGGAGCGTCATTTTGCGGAGGCTTGTAAAGAACAGTTCCTGTCTGTTGCACGGTGAGTGGGACATCGAGGGCAAGACTACAACCATTGGGACTGACAGTGCACGCAACATGGTTGCCGCAATTCGACTTACACGCTATGAACACATGAACTGTGTCGCTCACATGGTGCAGAGAAGTGTCACAGTGAGTCTTGCTGACAGCGGCTTTGTAAATGCTTTGGCCAAGGCTCGCAAAGTTGTCGGTCATTTTAAGCACAGCCCAGCAAATGCTGCGGAGCTTCAAGCACAACAAGTCAGCCTGGGAAAGAAGCAAGAGCCATTGATCCAGGATGTTCCAACACGTTGGAATTCGACGCTGGAAATGGTCAAGCGCGTGAGCAGAAATAAAGAGGCTGTCATCGCAGCCCTGGACAATCAGGAGCACAAACTCGTTTTGCCGACCGCAGCAGAGTGGGATAAACTGCAGAGGCTGGAGACACTTCTAGAGCCATGCAGGTAAATCAGTCTGTAACTTATCAAATAACATCGCTTTGATTATTTTCTGGAATGAATTAAACCAAGTCAAATATCAATAACATGTATCTATGTAAAAAATAATGATGATGATAATAATAATAATAATAATAATAATAATAATAATAATATGTTGATAACCACTGTTCTAATAATACACTGTCTCTGTGTGCATGTGTGTGTTTGTGTGCGTAGGTATGTAACTGAGCTCCTGGGTGGAGAGGCCTATGTCTCCTGTTCTGTGGTACTACCTTCTCTCTGCCACTTGCGTCTCAAGATGGAAGCCTGTGATGAGGACCCTGCATATGTGGTGAGATTCAAGACCAAGTTCAAGGAGGACCCTAGCATCCCGTCAAGAACAGCTCAACAATGCATGGCTCCAGATTGCTACAGTTTTGGATCCTCGTTTCAAAGACTTGAAATGCCTGCCCAAGACAGACAGGGAAGAGGTGTGGACCACACTTGAAGGGATGCTGCAACAAGAATCACCCAGAAGGTCTTCACAGACACATGATGATGGGCCACCCAGGAAGAAAATCAGCCTTCTGCAAATGGGCTCAGATTCAGAATCAGAAGATGAAGAGGTCCAACCTGCCATACAGAGGTACAGAGCAGAGCCCACCATTAAATTGGAGGACTGCCCCTTGAGGTGGTGGGCATCTCATTCAGGAGCCCATGAGAAGCTGGCCTCACTAGCTCACAAATATCTAGCCACTCCTGCAACCACTGTTCCCTGTGAACGACTTTTCTCAGTAGCAGGTCACATTGTGAACAAGAAAAGGTCAGCTTTACTTTCAGAAAATGTGAACAAGTTAGTTTGCCTCAGCAACTGGCTGAAAGATGATGAAGCTCAGTAGATTTGAAAGGTGATGTTCAAACAAAAAGACCAGTTTCAGTGCAACATGTTATAGTAGTTAGCAACTGGATTTTTGAGCAACTGGATTAAAGAATGGAGGAAAAGGTAAAAGATTGTTCTTTGGTTTGATTTAAAAGTTTTATTGAAAATGTTTTTTTTTTTACTCAAATTGTGCAAAAATGTGGTAGGTCACTGTTATGATTTGACTACATTTATTGCTTTCTGTTCAATTGAATACTGTAAATTGTACATCCTGGTTAAGAGGAATGCCAAAGAGGAAGTGATGGAACATTACAAAGACAAATATTATGGTGTGTAGTATGTTTCAGCTTGATTTAAAACACCATTATTTGGCTGTGTTAATAAACAGACATAATATGAAAATTATGTATCTGTGTCCTGTTATTTATCTTTTGGTATGCATTTCAGAAAAAAAATGGTTAGGATTCAGGTGTAATTGCAAATAGTGATTAATCATGATTAATCCACTGAAAATTCTGATTAATTTGATTAAAATTTTTAATCATTTGACAGCCCTAATATATATATATGTATAGAGGCATTAAGGCATGTATAGATATATATATGTATAGAGGCATTAAGGCATGTATAGATATATATATAGGTATAGAGGCTTTAAGGCATGTATAGATATATATGTATAGAGGCATTAAGGCATGTATATATATAGGTATAGAGGCATTAAGGCATGTATATATATATATGTATAGAGGCATTAAGGCATGTATAGATATATATATATAGAGGCATTAAGGCATGTATAGATATATATGTATAGAGGCATTAAGGCATGTATAGATATATAGGTATAGAGGCATTAAGGCATGTATAGATATATATATATATATATATAGAGGCATTAAGGCATGTATAGATATATATGTATAGAGGCATTAAGGCATGTATAGATATATATGTATAGAGGCATTAAGACATGTATAGATATATATATATATGGTATAGAGGCATTAAGGCATGTATAGATATATATATATATATAGAGGCATTAAGGCATGTATAGATATATATATATAGGTATAGAGGCATTAAGGCATGTATAGATATATATATAGGTATAGAGGCATTAAGGCATGTATAGATATATATGTATAGAGGCATTAAGGCATGTATAGATATATATAGGTATAGAGGCATTAAGGCATGTATAGATATATATATAGGTATAGAGGCATTAAGGCATGTATAGATATATATGTATGTATAGAGGCATTAAGGCATGTATAGATATATATATATATAGAGGCATTAAGGCATGTATAGATATATATATATGTATAGAGGCATTAAGGCATGTATAGATATATATGTATGTATAGAGGCATTAAGGCATGTATAGATATATATATATAGAGGCATTAAGGCATGTATAGATATATATATATATGTATAGAGGCATTAAGGCATGTATAGATATATATATATAGAGGCATTAAGGCATGTATAGATATATATGTATAGAGGCATTAAGGCATGTATAGATATATATGTATAGAGGCATTAAGGCATGTATATATATATATGGTATAGAGGCATTAAGGCATGTATATATTGTATGTATAGAGGCATTAAGGCATGTATAGAGATATATATATATATAGAGGCATTAAGGCATGTATAGATATATATGTATAGAGGCATTAAGGCATGTATAGATATATATATATGTATAGAGGCATTAAGGCATGTGTGTATTATACAGCTCTGGAAAAAATTAAGAGACCACTGCAAAAATATGTTTCTCTGGTTTTACTATTTATAGGTATGTGTTTGGGTGAAATTAACATTTTTGTTTTATTCTATAAACTACCGACAACATTTCTCCCATATTCCAAATAAAAATATATTCATTTAGAACATTTATTTGCAGAAAATGACAACTGGTCAAAATAACAAAAAAAGATGCAGTGTTGTTAGACCTCGAATAATGCAAAGAAAATAAGTTAATGTTCATTTTTAAACAACACAATACTAATGTTTTAACTAAGGAAGAGTTCAGAAATCAATATTTGGTGGAATAACCCTGATTATTAATCACAGCTTTCATGCGTCTTGGCATGCTCTCCACCAGTCTTTCACATTGATGTTGGGTGACTTTATGCCACTCCTGGCGCAAATATTCAAGCAGCTCGGCTTTGTTTGATGGCTTGTGACCATCCATCTTCCTCTTGATCACATTCCAGAAGTTTTCAATGGGGTTCAGGTCTGGAGATTGGGCTGGCCATGACAGGGTCTTGATCTGGTGGTCCTCCATCCACACCTTGATTGACCTGGCTGTGTGGCATGGCGCATTGTCCTGCTGGAAAAACCAATCCTCAGAGTTGGGGAACAATGTCAGAGCAAAAGGAAGCACGTTTTCTTCCAGGACAACCTTGTACGTGGCTTGATTCATGCGTCCTTCACAAAAACAAATATCTGCCCGATTCCAGCATTGCTGAAGCACCCCCAGATCATCAACGATCCTCCACCAAATTTCACAGTGGGTGCGAGACACTGTGGCTTGTAGGCCTCTCCAGGTCTCCGTCTAACCATTAGACGACCAGGTGTTGGGCAAAGCTGAAAATTGGACTCATCAGAGAAGATGACCTTACTCCAGTCCTCTACAGTCCAATCCTTTTGCAAACCTCAGCCTGGCTCTTCTTAGCTTCTCATTGATTAAGGGCTTTTTCTAGCTTTGCACGACTTCAGCCCTGCCCCTAGGAGCCTGTTTCGAACCGTCCACGCCGTGCACTTTACCCCAGCTGCCCGTTTGCCATTCTCTTTGTAGGTCACTTGATGTCATCCTACGGTTGTTGAGTGACATTCGAATGAGTTGGCGGTCATCCCGGTCAGTAGAGAGTCGTTTTCGCCCTCTGCCGGTCTGTAGCTTTGTTGTCCCCAATGTCTGCTGCTTGACCTTGTTGTTATGAACCGCCGTCTTTGAAGTGTTAAGGATGGAAGCAACCTGACGCTCACTGTATCCCTCTGCCAGTAAAGCCAGAATTGAACCCTTCTTTTCCTCACTCAAAACTTTCCTTTTCAACTCTTTTGGCATGGTCAATAGTTATTTTTTGATTAAAATTACTTTTGGTGGTACTATTAGCACTGTTTTTGCCATCCAGCTGGTCCTATTGCAAGAGGATAGTGATGACCACAGCAGTGGTTTTTATACTTTTCCCCGTTAAATAAGATTTGGTTCATGTGATCACCTAATCAAGTACATAATTCAGTAGAATGAGGTGTGCCTGTGTTGGAATTCAACAGACACTGGAATGGAATGGCTGTCATACATGTAGAGATGCTGATTTAAGAAACATTTGCAGTGGTCTCTTAATTTTTTCCAGAGCTTTTCTCTGTTGTATAAAGGAAGTTTTTCTAATCCATTTCAAAACACAAATACTTTTGAAGACACATAGAGAAGCATTTGATGCTATTCCTTCAGATTAATCAAATCAAAGTTTAATAGTCACATTCACAGTCAGGATGCAGATATAATTGCAGGTGAAATTGTTCTGAGCTCCAACAGCAGGTCAATAATAACAACAACAGTAATAATCCATCTGGGACGGAAATCAGCCTAACAGGTTGCCTGGCAGGTTACTGTGGGCAACCCCACTGACCAACGATAGGCCAGTAAACTCAATGTGAACTCAGGATGGGGGGTCTGGGAAGAGTGAAGCAGGCCATACACAGCGGAGGATGGGTCCTACAGAAGTCTACACCGCGGAGGATGGGTCCTACAGAAGTCTACACAGCGGAGGATGGGCCCTACAGAAGTCTACACAGCGGAGGATGGGTCCTACAGAAGTCTACACAGTGGAGGATGGGTCCTACAGAAGTCTACACAGCGGAGGATGGGTCCTACAGAAGTCTACACAGCGGAGGATGGGCCCTACAGAAGTCTACACAGCGGAGGATACAATTATCTGTAAGGTCCCTCAGTCGAGCAGTGAATTTCAAACACTGATTCAACGACAAAGACTATGGTTCTCCAATGCCTCGTAAAAAGGGCACCTATTGGTAGATGGGTAAAATAAAATAAAAAGCAGACATTGAATATCCCTTTGAGCATGGTGAAGTTATTAATTACACTTTGGATGGTGTATCAATACACCCAGTCACTACAAAGATACAGGCGTCCTTCCTAACTCAGTTGCCGGAGAGGAAGGAAACTGCTTAGGGATTTCACCATGAGGCCAATGCCGACTTTAAAACAATTACAGAGTTTAATGGCTGTGATAGGAGAAAACTGAGGATGGATTAACAACATTGTAGTTACTCCACAATACTAACCTAACTGACAGAGTGGAAAAGACGGAAGCCTGTACAGAATACAAATATTTCAAAACATGCGTCCTGTTTGCACCAAGGCACTAAAGTAGTACTGCAAAAAATGTGGCAAAGCAATTCACTTACGATTGGGGCAAATCCAATACAACACATTACTGTGTACCACTCCTTCATATTTTCAAGCATAGTGGTGGCTGCATCATGTTATGGGTATGCTTGCATTCATTAAGAACTGGGGAGTTTTTCAGGATAAAAAAATAAACAGAATGGAGCTAAGCACAGGCAAAAATCCTAGAGGAAAACCTGGTTCAGTCTGCTTTCCACCAGACACTGGGAGATGAATTCACCTTTCAGCAGGAAAATAACCTAAAACACAAGGCCAAATCTACACTGGAGTTGCTTACCAAGAAGACACTGAATGTTCCTGAGTGGCCGAGTTGACTTAAATCTACTTGAAAATCTATGGCAAGACCTGAAAATGGCTGTCTAGCAATATTCAACAACCAATTTGACAGAGCTTGAAGAATCTTGAAAAGAATAATGGGCAAATGTTGCACAATCCAGCTGTGGAAAGCTCTTAGAGACTTACCCAGAAAGACTCACAGCTGTAATCGCAGCCAAAGGTGCTTCTACAAAGTATTGACTCAGGGGTGTGAATACATTTGCAAATCCGATATTGCTGTATTTCATTTTCAATACATTTGCAAATATTTCTACAAACATGTTTTCACTTTGTCATTATGATGTATTGTGTGTAGATGGTTGAGAGAAAATAATAAATGTCATCCATTTTGAATTCAAGCTGTAACAAAACAAAATGTAACACAACAAAATGTGGAATAAGTCAAGGGGTTTGAAGGCACTATAACTGTGATTAGCTGGACCCAAACATTTTTGTTCTACAACGTGAACACAAAAAACAGTCGGACTTTTCAAATACAAATACTTTGCACTATTTAAAAGACAGTACTTACTCAGAGCAGAGCCCGGGAGGGGAATTTGGCTGCTAGATCCGGACGCCGTGGCCTCCTCTGTCCGGGACCCTGAACCCGTGGCTTGGTCCTGGTGCAGTTCCTCTTGTTCCGTGTCTGACCCAGGAGGAGACTGCTCGGCCTGAAACCTGGACCTCTTTGCTGACCTCGCCGTCTGCCTTCTCAGTAGCCCGTACCTCTTCCTGGCTCTGTTCAGTTCAGAGGTCAGCTTCAGGTTGTCCTCTCTAACGGATTGGATGGTCTCGCCGCTCTTGGTCAGGGCCTCGTCCCTCTCTTGCACAGCTTTCTGCAGCCTCAGGATCACCGCTTGGCAGTGGCAGGAATCATCTTCGCAGCCCACGTCCTCCTCTTCCTCTTCCTCTAGCCGTGAATCTAAAGAGTCCTCCTCCTGTTCTTGCTTTGCAGCTTCCACAATGTCTAAATCGGTGGCCAGTGGGATGACAGGGTTGGATGCCCTCAGCGTGGCCAGCCGCTCCATGGTCAGCTGTCTCCTGAGCTCCTCCAAAGCCCGTCTCCTCTGCGTTCTGTTGAGTTCTGTGTGCGAGTCCATGTGCCGTTCCAGCCTGCTGACGTGGGCGGAGCATCCCGTCACTGGACACGGCTCCTGCCTGATGTTGACGCGGCCCGACTGCCAATGACAAAGGATCACCCTCTCCTCCGTGTTCCTCACATTGTGCACCTACCTTAGGTGCTGACTGAAGCCGACCACGACCTTAGGGCAAAGCGGACACGAACGCATTGCAGAGCGCACCGGAGCCATCTCTAAAAGTAAAATAACAGTAAATAAAAACCACAACAAAATCAGTGAAGTAATCCAACAGGTTGAATGCTCCAGGCTGCTTAGTTGTTGCTTAGTAACACACCTGAGACCACACCTCCCCACTCTCTAAAACCTAGAATCCATTCTAGTTCCAGAACTCCTCCCACTAAAAAAACCCTCCTTCCAACTCCTCCTCTGTTGTCAGCCTGGAGTCAAATACACGGCACTAACTCGACAGCTAACACAGTTTCATGGCCACTAGCTAATCCACTGATTTTTTATTTATCATTGAAATACTAGCTAGAGTGGTTAGCTAGTTTGGAGGAAGTATTTAGTAGTTGCTCCCATCCCATAGCCATAGGAAGTGTGACTGGCTCCTCTGTGGAGAAAATGCCCTTCTTTTTAACTTTGTTGTCACTCCTGTTGGCTCCCCCCACGTGGGTGGGTTTGTGCTCTCTGATTGGCTCAACGTCAAGTTATTGGCCCCACTGACGAGCCGTTGTGATTCTACAGGTAGAATCAGTAGGTTCTAAAAAAACAAGAAAACTGCGTTTGCATCGGGGCTAAGGCACTAAAACACTGGAGAATTGTAAAAACATTGCCTGGTCTGATGAATCCTGGTTCCTGCTGTTTCACGCTGATGGGAGGACAAGGGTATGGAGAAAACCTCATGAGCACATGGATCCATCATGCCGCGTGTCAACATATGGCAGACTGGTGGTGATGGTGTGGGGTGTGTTTTTTCATGGCACACATTTGGGCCCCTTGATAAAAAGTGGAGCAACGTTTGAACGCCACAGGATATCTGAACAATCATTGCTTATCAAGTGCATCTCTTTATGACAGCAGTGTATCCATCTGCGAACAGATATTTTCCCCCGGCAGGATAATGCCGCAAGGTTCAATATTAGGAAGGTGTTCCTAATGTTTTGTACACTCAGTGTATATGCAGGTAATCACCAAAATAAAGGAAACACTTGAGTTGTTTGAGCCGTCAGGGTCCTTAGAGGGGATGGTTCAGAGGTCCACTCAACCCCTTAGAGGGGGATGGTTCAGAGGTCCACTCAACCCCTTAGAGGGGATGGTTCAGAGGTCCACTTAACCCCTGAGAGGGGATGGTTCAGAGGTCCACTCAACCCCTTAGAGGGGATGGTTCAGAGGTCCACTCAACCCCTGAGAGGGGATGGTTCAGAGGTCCACTCAACCCCTGAGAGGGCATGGTTCAGAGGTCCACTCAACCCCTGAGAGGGGATGGTTCAGAGGTCCACTCAACCCCTTAGAGGGGATGGTTCAGAGGTCCACTCAACTCCTGAGAGGGGATGGTTCAGAGGTCCACTCAACCCCTGAGAGGGCATGGTTCAGAGGTCCACTCAACCCCTGAGAGGGGATGGTTCAGAGGTCCACTCAACCCCTTAGAGGGGATGGTTCTGAGGTCCACTCAACCCCTTAGAGGGGATGGTTCAGAGGTCCACTCAACCCCTGAGAGGGGATGGTTCAGAGGTCCACTCAACCCCTGAGAGGGGACGGTTCAGAGGTCCACTCAACCCCTTAGAGGGGATGGTTCAGAGGTCCACTTAACCCCTTAGAGGGGATGGTTCAGAGGTCCACTCAACCCCTGAGAGGGGATGGTTCAGAGGTCCACTCAACCCCTTAGAGGGGATGGTTCAGAGGTCCACTCAACCCCTGAGAGGGGACGGTTCAGGTCCACTCAACCCCTGAGGGGGACGGTTCAGGTCCACTCCAACCCCTGAGAGGACGGTTCAGGTCCACTCAACCCCTGAGAGGGACGGTTCAGGTCCACTCAACCCCTGAGAGGGGACGGTTCGGGTCCACTCAACCCCCTGAGAGGGACGGTTCAGGTCCACTCAACCCCTGAGAGGGACGGTTCAGGTCCACTCAACCCCTGAGAGGGGACGGTTCAGGGTCCACTCAACCCCCTTAGAGGGGATGGTTCAGAGGTCCACTCAACCCCTTAGAGGGGATGGTTCAGAGGTCCACTCAACCCCTTAGAGGGGATGGTTCAGAGGTCCACTCAACCCCTTGAGAGGGGATGGTTCAGAGGTCCACTCAACCCCTTAGAGGGGACGGTTCAGAGGTCCACTCAACCCCTGAGAGGGGACGGTTCAGGTCCACTCAACCCCTGAGAGGGGACGGTTCAGGTCCACTCCAACCCCTGAGAGGGACGGTTCAGGTCCACTCCAACCCCCTGAGAGGGGCGGTTCAGGTCCACTCAACCCCCTGAGAGGGGACGGTTCAGGTCCACTCAACCCCTGAGAGGGGACGGTTCAGGTCCACTCAACCCCTGAGAGGGGACGGTTCAGGTCCACTCAACCCCTGAGAGGGGACGGTTCAGGTCCACTCAACCCCTAGAGGGGACGGTTCAGGTCCACTCAACCCCTGAGAGGGGATGGTTCAGGTCCACTCAACCCCTGAGAGGGCATGGTTCAGGTTTAGAAGAATTCCATCAACAACAATAGGTTTGATTACAGGCCCCCTAATAATAATAATAATAATAATTTAGGGCTTCAAATCCAATCTTGTTCTCATGGAACGTCATGTCTTCAGGCTGAGCAGAGCTCTATATGAAAGACAGAGGACTACAGTATTATAATCAATGCCAGTTACGTTTGATTCATGCAGTTTGTTGGTGGCCCACTGTTTGATGGTATTCACACGTTACAGTGTAGCTTTAACAATTCCTACAGTACAGAAAAACACATTCAAGTACAAAACCTCAGTAGAATGGCGCTTTTATAAACAACTCATTAGTTCAACACTTTAGACTTAAGACAGTACTTACTGGTGTTAATCAGATCTCCTGTCTCCTCTACCAATGTGCCAGTTATCTCCCCCTCCTCTTTCACTCCAAAAACTGCATCCTCCTCTTCCAACTCTCCGTTCACTGTAACATCCTCCTCCTCTTTCACTCTGAACGCGTCTTCCTCTTCTTCCACTGTAACGTCTTTCTCTTCTTCTTTCACTGTAACTTCCATATTTTCTTCTTTCACGGTAACAGCTTCACCCTCTACTTGTTTTTGTATTGTAACATCCTCCTCTTCCTCCTCCTCCTCTTTCACTAGAGCTTCTTTCTCCGTCCAGCAGACCTCCTCTTCTTTAGCAGGAGGAGAGTAGCTTAGTGAGCTCATGGTCGGGGATGTTAGCTAGCTAGTTAGCTAGTTAACATGAGCCACTAGCCTAGTGCTCGGCTATTTTAGCTATTCAGCTAGCCGATTAGTAACGTAAATATGAAATTAAATGCGGTAACTATCTATACGACGGAAATGTGTTTTAAAAAAACACAGTGATTAATCTACACTGAAAGCGTCTCAAGAGCATTAATGTTTCGGCTATGTTGGCTAGCAAGCTAGGGAGGTGGCTGACTAACTGTTGTTGACGTCGAATATACATCTCGTCCACTAGATTATACGTCACGCTGGCAGCATGGGGGGAGATAGAATAGACAATAGAAAGGGGTTGCCTCTGACTCCAAAGGTTGCATGTTTGAATCCAGCAATAGAAAGTTGTTTTTCACAAGCATTTCGCTACACCCGCAATAGCATCTGCTAAAAATATGTGTATGTGACCAATACAATCTGATTTATGGAAAATATATATTTCACAGCAGTTTAGATGGCACAATGATACTCTACGCTATACTTGCTTGTTTTCTCACATACATTGAAATTATTCGAATTTTTGCGACCAGGAAATGGCGGAGTGAATTCTACATAGTGCATCTTTAATTTTACTTTCAGACCAAGCTTTTTTGTTTGTTCATTTATTTCATTAAATATAACTATTATATTCAGACCTTAAAAGAGAAACGTGTTGATAGGGTCAGAATTTTAATGAAAATGTAAAACATACAAATCAACTTGCACATCAGCATTTAAGGCAATATCTTATTCAGTCAAATAAACAGATAATATACAAATTAGCAGCTTGATCTATAGTGCTTCTATATAGTGTGACAATACATAGATGGTTCAGGTCCACTCAAAGTCATGGGTGACTAGTTAACGTTAGCTTGGCTCTCTCTGTGTGTTTCATACCGTGAGAGGAGGGGTTGGTTCGTTGGCAGAGAGCAATGGCTAGCTAATATGCTAACTATTCTAGCTAGCTAACTAACTGGCTGAATAAGTTGACGACGTACTCACTCAAACTGTCAAAACTAACCCCAAAACCTTACACAACGTTAGACACGGACACGAATGATCTGTTCAGCGTGTTAACACACTATTGGTAGTTTGTTGTCACGCAGGGGCGGTGTGTTCATTAGGGCGATATGGGCGACGCACTGCCAAACGGGAAAAGGAAGGGATTTTTTTTCTAATCAATTATATCACGGCAACAGTAGTTATCAGTGTTGTAATCTAGACGTCTGATCTGCCACTAAATGTCCAATCAGGCTAAAGTCGTGCTTCAAATGGCCCCGCCCCTTTTGGGGCGATTTCAGTCAGGTTGAAAATCGCCCAGAACTTCTGTCATAGACTCTCATGTAAAATCTTTTTTTTTCAAATATCAGAGCTTTCAATACAATCTCTATGGGTTCCGGGAGGGCTTGCACTTACGCGCTTTCGTCATACGTAACATAACCATGAACGTAACTAAGAAAAGAGCGGGTAGCAGCGTCAATCAATTCACGTACTACTGTCAAGATGGCTAGCGTTCAGTGCAACTCGATTGTCTCTTTGAAAGAAGTTCCTTTTTGTCGGCGAACAAATCAAGATAAATTGGCAACGAAACAATTAGGACCTCCCAGACCAAATGTAATAATTCAACAGGTTTCTACTAAAGGGGGAAAGTCCTACACCTGAGGATTTTCAAAAAATTGGTACGAACGAAAAACCTGGCTAGCAGGCTGCGATGTAGCTGATGCAGTCTTCTGCTACCCCTGCTTACTCTTTCACCCTGAAGGCGGCTCGGCAGACAGCACGGCTTGGACAGCGACTGGTGTAACCGACATGCACCATCTTTCAGAAAAGATTAAGAAACATGAGCTGTCAAAGACCCACATGGATAGCTGTTTGAGATTGTCTGCTTTGGGGAGAGTGAACATTGCCACTCAACTGGATGAGGGATACAGGCTAGCTGTCCGCCGCCACAACGATGAGGTTAGCAAGAACCGCCACATCCTCAGCCGGCTAATCCAGTGTGTGAAGTTTTGCAGAGTGTTTGAGTTAGCTTTGCGAGGCAAAGATGAAACTGAGGGCTCCACCAACCCTGGTATTTTTCTTGGACTTGTCAACTTTGTGGCACAATTAGATGAGGTGTTTTTATGGAAATGCATATTGTCTATGCAGTGTTGAGGAATGTGAAAGAACACCCTTGATTATTTTTACTGTGATAACTTATTTTGCTTTTGTAAGCCAACACTTTTGAGATCAGTCAATAAATGCTTCTGGTATTGACTTATATGCTGCCCCCTGTCTTCATGTTGTTGCTGGACATATCTTTTTTAAAATGTGTGTAGGTCACCTAAATCATCAGAAAAATTGCCCCCCCTGAGAATTTTTTCAGGAGCCGCCACTGTCACTGAGTATTGGTGCTAAACCGTGTTATTGGAAGCTAGCATGCTAGTTAGCTGATACGTCATAGGATACGGTGCCCTGGGCGGTTTTCACAGAATAATATTGTACCAAGTTAGCTAGCTGAATAAACTAAGTTAGAGTCTATTCCTAGAAAACATTGAACCGCTGTAGTTTACAACAATTATAATTTCTAAAGTGGAATTTGGGAGAGTTATATTTGAATGTTTCAGTGAAAACGTAAGTGAGGGAGGCCCCGCTCTCTCGCATTCCCAGATATTTAGTTCATTTCCTTCCGATCTCCTCTGCATTATTGTAGCCATTTTCTGTAGCCTGTCAACTATGCCTCTGTCTATCCCTGTTCTCTCCTCTCCGCACAGGCTATACAAACGCCTCACACCGCGTGGCTGCTGCCTCTCTAACCTGGTGGTCCCTGCGCGCACGACCCACGTGGAGTTCCAGGTCTCAGGCAGCCTCTGGAACTGCCGTTCTGCTGCCAACAAGGCAGAGTTCATCTCAGCCTATGCTACCCTCCAGTCCCTCGACTTCTTGGCGCTGACGGAAACATGGATTACCACTGAAAACACTGCTACTCCTACTGCTCTTTCCTCGTCTGATCATGTGTTCTCGCATACCCCGAGAGCATCTGGTCAGCGCAGCAGTGGCACAGGAATCCTCATCTCTCCCAAGTGGACATTCTCTCTTTTCCCCCTGACCCATCTGTCTATCTCCTCATTTGAATTCCATGCTGTCACAGTCACTAGCCCATTCAAGCTTAACATCCTTATCATTTATCGCCCTCCAGGTTCCCTTGGAGAGTTCATCAATGAGCTTGACGCCTTGATAAGTTCCTTTCCTGAGGATGGCTCACCCCTCACAGTTCTGGGTGACTTTAACCTTTCCACTCCTTTCCTCTTTTGACCTCACCCTCTCACCGTCCCCCCCTACTCACAAGGCAGGCAATACGCTTGACCTCATCTTTACTAGATGCTGTTCTTCTACTAATCTCACTGCAATTCCCCTCCAAGTCTCCGACCACTACTTTGTATCCTTTTCTCTCTCGCTCTCCTCCAACACTACTCACTCTACCCCTACTCAGATGGTAATGTGCCGTCGCAACCTTCACTCTCTCTCTCCCGCTACTCTCTCCTCTGCCATCCTATCATCTCTTCCCTCTGCTCAATCCTTCTCCCTCCGATCTCCTGATTCTGCCTCCTCAACCCTCCTCTCCTCCCTTTCTGCATCCTTTGACTCTCTATGTCCCCTATCCTTCCGGCCGGCTCGGTCCTCCCCTCCAGCTGCGTGGCTTGACGACTCATTGCGAGCTCACAGAACAGGGCTCCGGGCAGCCGAGCGGAAATTGAGGAAAACTAGACTCCCTGCGGACCTGTCATCTTTTCACTCCCTCCTCTCTACATTCTCTTCCTCTGTTTCTGCTGCTAAAGCCACTTTCTACCAACCTATTTTTCAAGCCTCTGCCTCTAACCCTAGGAAGCTCTTTGCCACCTTCTCCTCCCTGCTGAATCCTCCTCCTCCTCCCTCTCTGTGGATGACTTCGTCAACCATTTTGAAAAAAAGGTTGACAACATCCGATCCTCATTTACATTTACATTTACATTTGAGTCATTTAGCAGACGCTCTTATCCAGAGCGACTTACAGGAGCGATTAGGGTTAAGTGCCTTGCTCAAGGGCACATCGACAGATTTTTCACCTAGTCGGCTCGGGGATTAGAACCAGCGACCTTTCAGCTACTGGCACAACGCTCTTAACCACTAAGCTACCTGCCACCCCATCCCAAAACACACGCATGATGACTACTGGGATTTCTACTCTTTACCTGAGCCTAATTCTTACATTAGGCTATCTAGCTCTCTAAAACTACCTCAATGACATTGGGACAGAAGTCTTTATGAATATTCTGACAATAATAATATATTCTATTCAATCCCCAGGCTGCATCTTAATTGCCCAAAGTGGTTTGCTCCCCTTCAGTCCTCTACATCTCACATCAGTTTCATATGAAGGAAAGGAGGCAAGGAGTCCACTCTACACTCCTGAGATACATCCTAGAGGTCCTTCCTTAAAAGTCAAATGACACCGTTGGTCCTGCTACCCTATGCTTTGACTTCTTTCTCCCCTCTCTCTCCAGATGAACTGGCGCTGCTCACTCTTGGATTGCGTCCTGACAGGTCGCTCCTACCAGGTGGCGTGGCGAGAATCTGTCTCCGCACCACGTGCTCTCACCACTGGTGTCCCCCAGGGCTCAGTTCTAGGCCCTCTCCTATTCTCTCTATACACCAAGTCACTTGGCTCTGTCATATCCTCACATGGCCTCTCCTATCATTGCTACGCAGACGACACACAATTAATTTTCTCCTTTCCCCCTTCTGATAACCAGGTGGCGAATCGCATCTCTGTATGTCTGGCAGAAATATCAGTGTGGATGTCGGATCACCACCTCAAGCTGAACCTCGGCAAGACGGAGCTGCTCTTCCTCCCGGGGAAGGACTACCCGCTCCATGATCTCGCCATCACGGTTGACAACTCCATTGTGTCCTCCTCCCAGAGTGCAAAGAATCTTGGCGTGACCCTGGACAACACCGTTAACATCAAAGCGGTGACCCGATCCTGCAGGTTCATGCTCTACAACATTCGCAGAGTACGACCCTACCTTACACAGAAAGCGGCACAGGTCCTAATCCAGGCACTTGTCATCTCCCATCTGGATTACTGCAACTCGCTGTTGGCTGGGCTCCCTGCCTGTGCCATTAAACCCCTACAACCTATCCAGAACACTGCAGTCCATCTGGTGTTCAACCTTCCCAAGTTCTCTCATGTCACCCCGCTCCTCAGGACACTCCACTGGCTTCCAGTTGAAGCTCGCATCTGCTACAAGACCATGGTGCTTGCCTACGGAGCTGTGAGGGGAACGGCACCTCCTTACCTTCAGGCTCTGATCAGACCCTACACCCAAACTAGGGCATTGCGTTCATCCACCTCTGGCCTGCTGGCTCCCCTACCTCTGTGGAAGCACAGTTCCCGCTCAGCCCAGTCAAAACTATTCGCTGCTCTGGCACCCCAATGGTGGAACAAGCTCCCCCACGACGCTGGTGGTCAGCGGTGTCACTGACCACCTTTCGGAGACACTTGAAACCCTACCTCTTTAAGGAATACCTGGAATAGTATAAAAGTAATCCTTCTACCTCCACCATTAAAAAAAAAAAAGTGCTTGTCCCACTGGCTATCATAAGTTGATTGCACCAATTTGCAAGTCGCTCTGGATAAGAGCGTCTAATAAATTACATAAATGTAAAATGTAGCTGTATACAGTCCAATCAGAAGACCTCTCCTGATGTTCTGACTGACACGTGTTATCAACCTTCCAGCCATCCACTCACCCAATCAGAAGACCTCTCCTGATGTTCTGACTGACACGTTGTGTTATCAACCTTCCAGCCATCCATTCACCCAATCAGAAGACCTCTCCTGATGTTCTGACTGACACGTTGTGTTATCAACCATCCAGCCATCCATTCACCCAATCAGACCTCTCCTGATGTTCTGACTGACACGTTGTGTTATCAACCTTCCAGCCATCCATTCACCCAATCAGACCTCTCCTGATGTTCTGACTGACACGTTGTGTTATCAACCATCCAGCCATGCATTCAGAAGAGCTCATTTCTGTAAGTACATTGATGTAGATGTATATAATGAATGTCCACTAGTGGGTAACATAGTAAAAAAAAAGATTTTATTTTTATTCAGATACAAATATTTTGCATTAATCCATTTTTTTTTAACAATCAGCATCTGTGTTTTTTCCAACTTTGTGGAATAATACTGATGGGAACATTCATGAAGTAGCTTAGTACATTTTTTTTGTCAACAACTTATCACCGTTATCAGAATAACGTCATCACGTTTTCATAAACCTTTAGGGTGAAGACTAAGGGCTCTATTCAATCCACAACGCCTAAATTCAGCTTTACAGCTTGATTGAAATTTAAAGCCAATGTTCCTGTTTTAGCTGGAGACTGCATTCAAGGTAAACCCTGCATATATGGGCTCAATCCGAAATCACCTTTACATTTCTATAGCGGAATCTGTAACACTTCAGCTTTACAGACGGAATAGAGCCCTAATACACACATTCATTCAATGAAACCCAGACTAAAGGTTACAAGGTCAGAAACAAGAAATACACATTGGGTCCTTAGCTTGCCGAACATAAGCAACCATTTACATTTAAAAACAGGTTCTCCAGCACAAAAAATGATCAGCAAATTAAAATCCTCAATTTAGTTGCATGTGACAGAACACGCTAAATTGTAGCGGTGGTCCCATCAGATAACATGGCACATGTTAGCCCTATGCTAACCTCACCAGGTGGCACTGATTATCCTCCCCTGTGTGTTTATTTTCTCATGCCTTTTCAGGTTCCCTAACTTGGAACAATGTTAAGACTTCTCTCCAGAGTGTATTCTCTTATGTTTGTTCAGGTTTCCTAACTGGGTAAAAGTCTTTCCACACTGGGAGCAGTGGTAGGGCTTCTCCCCAGAGTGTATCCTCTCATGTTTGCTCAGGTTCCCTAACTGGATAAAACTCTTTCCACAATGAGAGCAGTGGTAAGGTGTCTCTCCAGAGTGTATTCTCTCCGTGCTCTTTAAGGTTCCCTAACTTGGTAAAATCCTTTCCACACTGGGAGCAATGGTAAGGTTTCTCCCCGTGTGTGTCCTCTCATGCTCCTTCAGATTATCTAACAACCTAAAATTCTTTCCACAATGGGAACAGGGGTAAGGCTTCTCTCCAGAGTGTATTCTCTTATGTTTGTTCAGGCTCCCCTAACTGGGTAAATCTCTTTCCACAATAGGAGCAGTGGTAAGGCTTCTCTCTAGAGTGTATTATCTCGTGCTTTTTAGGTTCCCCTAACTGAGCAAAATCCTTTCCACACTGGGAACAATGGTAAGGTTTCTCCCCCGTATGTGTCCTCTCATGCTCTTTCAGATTATCTAACAACCTAAAATTCTTTCCACAATGGGAACAGGGGTAAGGCTTCTCTCCAGAGTGTATTCTCTTATGTTTGTTTAGGTTCCCTAACTGGGTAAAACTATTTCCACACTGGGAGCAATGGAAAGGTTTCTCCCCTGTGTGTGTCCTCTCATGCTCCTTCACAGTATCTAACAACCTAAACTTCTTTCCACAATGGGAACAGGGTAAGGCTTCTCTCCTGTGTGTATTCTCTTATGTTTATTCAGGCTCCCTAACCACCTAAAACTATTTCCACACTGGGAGCAGTGGTAAGGCTTTTCTCCTGTGTGTATTCTCTTATGTTTGTTCAGGCTCCCAAACAACGTAAAACTCTTTCCACACTGGGAGCATTGGTAAGGCTTTTCTTCAGTGTGTGTCATTTTATGCTCTTTCAGCTTCCATAACCATTTAAAACTCATATTACACTGGAAGCAGTGGTGTTGTCTCGTTGGTTTGGGTGACTCTGGGTCTGGTTCCCCTGAAGGACTCTTCCGTCTGTCAGGGTGAGAGTCTGGTCTCTTTCCTGCCAAAAACAAAGAGTATCTAGTTAAACAGAGAGCTGAATGAAACCTCCACATGATAAAACTGTCTTCCTATGAGGTTTAATCCAGACTAGATCCCTCATTATAAAACAGTATATTTGGATCCTGGATACTGATTGGTTAATAGCAGTTAGTTATTCATGATGATCCCTAGGTAATGCCTGTTAACAGTATTATTTGAATTATTCCTACACATCCACTGTCCCACAGCCAAGCTAGGCAATTCATAAACTAATCTCCACTGGAAAAAAGCATCTACATTATTACCCCGTGCATCTAGTCTAGCATTTGGTTTGCAACAGAGGGGATTTGTATCAACTTTGCCATCTGCCTCTCTGAGCTCTGACTTGATTTATTATTGAATAGAAATGTACAGAATATGGTTTATATCTCTATGATAGAGTTGATCAGGCTGTTGATTGTGGCCTCTGTGAACGTTGTCTCACTCCTCTTCAATGGCTGTGCTTCAAGTTGCTGGATATTGGCGGAACTGGAACACACTGTCGTTAAACGTCGATCCAGAGCATCCCAAACATGCTCAACGGGTGACAGGCCATGGAACTAGGACAGTTTCAGTCTTCCAGGAATTTTTTTCAGATCCTTGCGACATCATCATGCTGAAACATGAGGTGATGGCGGCGGATGAATGGCACGACAATGGGCCTCAGGATCTTGTCACGGTATCTCTGTGCCTTCAAATTGTGTTCGTTGTCCGTAGCTTATGCCTGCCCATACCATAACCCCACCACCACCATGGGGCACTATGTTCACAATGTTGACATCAGCAAACCGCTCACCCACACGACGCCATACATGCTTTTTGCCATCTGCCCGGTACAGTTAAACCGGGATTCATCCGTAGAAGAGCACACTTCTCCAGCGTGCCAGTGGCCATCGGCGAGCATTTGCCCACTGAAGTCGTTCTTACGCCAAACTGCAGTCAAGTCAAGACCGTGGTGAGGACGACGAGCACGCAGATGAGCTTCCCCCTGAGACGGTTTCTGACAGTTTGTGCAGAACATTCTTCGGTTGTGCAAACCCACAGTTTCATCAGCTGTCCGGGTGGCTGGTCTTTGATGAAGAAGCCAGTCCTGGGCTGCCGCGGTTACACGTGGTCTCGGTTGTGAGGCCGGTTGGACGTACTGACAAATTCTCTAAAACGAGGTTGGAGGCGGCTTACGATGCTGGAGGCGGCTTACGATGCTGACCTTCTAGGCAGAGTTGCAAAGAAAAAGCCATATCTCAGACTGGCCAATAAAAACAGAAGATTAAGATGGGCAAAAGAACACCGACACTGGACTTTTTTTTTTGCAACTCTGCCTAGGTCAGCATCCCGGAGTCGCCTCTTCACTGTTGACGTTGAGACTGGTGTTTTGTGGGTACTATTTAATGAAGCTGCCAGTTGAGGACCTGTGAGGCGTCTGTTTCTCAAACTAAACACTCTAATGTATTTGTCCTCTTGCTCAGTTGTGCACCGGGGCCTCCCACTCCTCTTTCTATTCTGGTTAGAGCCAGTTTGCGCTGTTCTGTGAAGGGAGTAGTACACAGCGTTGAACGAGATCTTCAGTTTCTTGGCAATTTCTCGCATGGAATAGCCTTCATTTCTCAGAACAAGAATAGACTGACGAGTTTCAGAAGAAAGTTATTTGTTTCTGGCCATTTTGATCCTGTAATTGAACCCACAATTGCTGATGCTCCAGATACTCAACTAGTCTCAAGAAGGCCAGTTTTATTGCTTCTTTAAATCAGCACAACAGTTTTCAGCTATGCTAACATAATTGCAAAAGGGTTTTCTAATGATCAATTAGCCTTTTAAAATGATAAACATGGATTAGCAAACACAACGTGCCATTGGAACACAGGACTGATGGTTGCTGATAATGGGCCTCTGTACGCCTATGTAGATATTCCATTAAAAATCAGCCGTTTCCAGCTACAATAGCCATTTACAACATTAACAATGTCTACACTGTACTTCTGATCAATTTTATGTTATTTTAATGGACAAAAAAATTGCTTTTCTTTCGAAAACAAGGACATTTCTAAGTGACCCCAAACTTTTGAACGGTAGTGTATAGAGCATGTGGGTTGAGCAGACATTTAACATATATAGATCATGTGGGCTGAGCAGACATTTAACATATATAGAGCATGTAGGATGAGCAGACATTTAACATATATAGAGCATGTAGGATGAG
>NW_025534477.1:72500-194178 GCF_020615455.1 Coregonus clupeaformis | reverse complement strand
AGTTTATCACTACCAGTAACATCATTCTATAGAATCCCATCAGTTCTTTACAGTTCAGCACTACCAGTAACAGCATTCTATAGAATCCCATCAGTTCTTTACAGTTTATCACTACCAGTAACAGCATTCTATAGAATCCCATCAGTTCTTAACAGTTTATCACTACCAGTAACAGCATTCTATAGAATCCCATCAGTTCTTTACAGTTCATCACTACCAGTAACATCATTCTATAGAATCCCATCAGTTCTTTACAGTTTATCACTACCAGTAACAGCATTCTATAGAATCCCATCAGTTCTTAACAGTTTATCACTACCAGTAACAGCATTCTATAGAATCCCATCAGTTCTTTACAGTTTATCACTACCAGTAACAGCATTCTATAGAATCCCATCAGTTCTTTACAGTTTATCACTACCAGTAACAGCATTCTATAGAATCCCATCAGTTCTTTACAGTTCATCACTACCAGTAACAGCATTCTATAGAATCCCATCAGTTCTTTACAGTTTATCACTACCAGTAACAGCATTCTATAGAATCCCATCAGTTCTTTACAGTTTATCACTACCAGTAACATCATTCTATAGAATCCCATCAGTTCTTTACAGTTTATCACTACCAGTAACATCATTCTATAGAATCCCATCAGTTCTTTACAGTTTATCACTACCAGTAACAGCATTCTATAGAATCCCATCAGTTCTTTACAGTTCATCACTACCAGTAACATCATTCTATAGAATCCCATCAGTTCTTTACAGTTTATCACTACCAGTAACAGCATTCTATAGAATCCCATCAGTTCTTTACAGTTTATCACTACCAGTAACATCATTCTATAGAATCCCATCAGTTCTTTACAGTTTATCACTACCAGTAACATCATTCTATAGAATCCCATCAGTTCTTTACAGTTTATCACTACCAGTAACATCATTCTATAGAATCCCATCAGTTCTTTACAGTTCATCACTACCAGTAACAGCATTCTATAGAATCCCATCAGTTCTTTACAGTTTATCACTACCAGTAACAGCATTCTATAGAATCCCATCAGTTCTTAACAGTTTATCACTACCAGTAACAGCATTCTATAGAATCCCATCAGTTCTTAACAGTTCAGCACTACCAGTAACAGCATTCTATAGAATCCCATCAGTTCTTTACAGTTTATCACTACCAGTAACAGCATTCTATAGAATCCCATCAGTTCTTTACAGTTTATCACTACCAGTAACAGCATTCTATAGAATCCCATCAGTTCTTTACAGTTTATCACTACCAGTAACAGCATTCTATAGAATCCCATCAGTTCTTTACAGTTTATCACTACCAGTAACAGCATTCTATAGAATCCCATCAGTTCTTTACAGTTTATCACTACCAGTAACAGCATTCTATAGAATCCCATCAGTTCTTTACAGTTTATCACTACCAGTAACATCATTCTATAGAATCCCATCAGTTCTTTACAGTTTATCACTACCAGTAACAGCATTCTATAGAATCCCATCAGTTCTTTACAGTTTATCACTACCAGTAACAGCATTCTATAGAATCCCATCAGTTCTTTACAGTTTATCACTACCAGTAACAGCATTCTATAGAATCCCATCAGTTCTTTACAGTTTATCACTACCAGTAACAGCATTCTATAGAATCCCATCAGTTCTTTACAGTTTATCACTACCAGTAACAGCATTCTATAGAATCCCATCAGTTCTTTACAGTTCATCACTACCAGTAACAGCATTCTATAGAATCCCATCAGTTCTTTACAGTTTATCACTACCAGTAACAGCATTCTATAGAATCCCATCAGTTCTTCACAGTTTATCACTACCAGTAACAGCATTCTATAGAATCCCATCAGTTCTTTACAGTTTATCACTACCAGTAACAGCATTATATAGAATCCCATCAGTTCTTTACAGTTTATCACTACCAGTAACAGCATTCTATAGAATCCCATCAGTTCTTTACAGTTCAGCACTACCAGTAACAGCATTCTATAGAATCCCATCAGTTCTTTACAGTTTATCACTACCAATAACAGCATTCTATAGAATCCCATCAGTTCTTTACAGTTTATCACTACCAGTAACAGCATTCTATAGAATCCCATCAGTTCTTTACAGTTTATCACTACCAGTAACAGCATTCTATAGAATCCCATCAGTTCTTTACAGTTTATCACTACCAGTAACAGCATTCTATAGAATCCCATCAGTTCTTTACAGTTTATCACTACCAGTAACATCATTCTATAGAATCCCATCAGTTCTTCACAGTTTATCACTACCAGTAACAGCATTCTATAGAATCCCATCAGTTCTTTACAGTTTATCACTACCAGTAACAGCATTCTATAGAATCCCATCAGTTCTTTACAGTTTATCACTACCAGTAACATCATTCTATAGAATCCCATCAGTTCTTCACAGTTTATCACTACCAGTAACAGCATTCTATAGAATCCCATCAGTTCTTTACAGTTTATCACTACCAGTAACAGCATTCTATAGAATCCCATCAGTTCTTTACAGTTCATCACTACCAGTAACAGCATTCTATAGAATCCCATCAGTTCTTTACAGTTTATCACTACCAGTAACAGCATTCTATAGAATCCCATCAGTTCTTTACAGTTTATCACTACCAGTAACAGCATTCTATAGAATCCCATCAGTTCTTTACAGTTCATCACTACCAGTAACAGCATTCTATAGAATCCCATCAGTTCTTTACAGTTTATCACTACCAGTAACAGCATTCTATAGAATCCCATCAGTTCTTTACAGTTCATCACTACCAGTAACAGCATTCTATAGAATCCCATCAGTTCTTTACAGTTTATCACTACCAGTAACAGCATTCTATAGAATCCCATCAGTTCTTTACAGTTTATCACTACCAGTAACAGCATTCTATAGAATCCCATCAGTTCTTTACAGTTTATCACTACCAGTAACATCATTCTATAGAATCCCATCAGTTCTTAACAGTTTATCACTACCAGTAACAGCATTCTATAGAATCCCATCAGTTCTTTACAGTTTATCACTACCAGTAACATCATTCTATAGAATCCCATCAGTTCTTTACAGTTTATCACTACCAGTAACAGCATTCTATAGAATCCCATCAGTTCTTTACAGTTCATCACTACCAGTAACAGCATTCTATAGAATCCCATCAGTTCTTTACAGTTTATCACTACCAGTAACAGCATTCTATAGAATCCCATCAGTTCTTTACAGTTTATCACTACCAGTAACATCATTCTATAGAATCCCATCAGTTCTTTACAGTTTATCACTACCAGTAACATCATTCTATAGAATCCCATCAGTTCTTTACAGTTTATCACTACCAGTAACAGCATTCTATAGAATCCCATCAGTTCTTTACAGTTCATCACTACCAGTAACATCATTCTATAGAATCCCATCAGTTCTTTACAGTTTATCACTACCAGTAACATCATTCTATAGAATCCCATCAGTTCTTTACAGTTTATCACTACCAGTAACATCATTCTATAGAATCCCATCAGTTCTTTACAGTTTATCACTACCAGTAACATCATTCTATAGAATCCCATCAGTTCTTTACAGTTTATCACTACCAGTAACATCATTCTATAGAATCCCATCAGTTCTTTACAGTTTATCACTACCAATAACAGCATTCTATAGAATCCCATCAGTTCTTTACAGTTTATCACTACCAGTAACAGCATTCTATAGAATCCCATCAGTTCTTTACAGTTTATCACTACCAGTAACAGCATTCTATAGAATCCCATCAGTTCTTTACAGTTTATCACTACCAATAACAGCATTCTATAGAATCCCATCAGTTCTTTACAGTTCATCACTACCAGTAACAGCATTCTATAGAATCCCATCAGTTCTTTACAGTTTATCACTACCAGTAACAGCATTCTATAGAATCCCATCAGTTCTTTACAGTTTATCACTACCAGTAACAGCATTCTATAGAATCCCATCAGTTCTTTACAGTTTATCACTACCAGTAACATCATTCTATAGAATCCCATCAGTTCTTCACAGTTTATCACTACCAGTAACAGCATTCTATAGAATCCCATCAGTTCTTTACAGTTTATCACTACCAGTAACATCATTCTATAGAATCCCATCAGTTCTTTACAGTTTATCACTACCAGTAACATCATTCTATAGAATCCCATCAGTTCTTTACAGTTTATCACTACCAGTAACAGCATTCTATAGAATCCCATCAGTTCTTTACAGTTTATCACTACCAGTAACAGCATTCTATAGAATCCCATCAGTTCTTTACAGTTTATCACTACCAGTAACAGCATTCTATAGAATCCCATCAGTTCTTTACAGTTCATCACTACCAGTAACAGCATTCTATAGAATCCCATCAGTTCTTTACAGTTTATCACTACCAGTAACAGCATTCTATAGAATCCCATCAGTTCTTTACAGTTTATCACTACCAGTAACAGCATTCTATAGAATCCCATCAGTTCTTTACAGTTTATCACTACCAGTAACAGCATTCTATAGAATCCCATCAGTTCTTTACAGTTTATCACTACCAGTAACAGCATTCTATAGAATCCCATCAGTTCTTTACAGTTTATCACTACCAGTAACAGCATTCTATAGAATCCCATCAGTTCTTTACAGTTTATCACTACCAGTAACAGCATTCTATAGAATCCCATCAGTTCTTTACAGTTTATCACTACCAGTAACAGCATTCTATAGAATCCC
Source organism: Coregonus clupeaformis (assembly GCF_020615455.1). Taxonomy (NCBI): domain Eukaryota; kingdom Metazoa; phylum Chordata; class Actinopteri; order Salmoniformes; family Salmonidae; genus Coregonus; species Coregonus clupeaformis. The sequence continues at coordinate 189,397 of NW_025534477.1, read as the reverse complement.
ATCAGTTCTTAACAGTTTATCACTACCAGTAACATCATTCTATAGAATCCCATCAGTTCTTTACAGTTCATCACTACCAGTAACAGCATTCTATAGAATCCCATCAGTTCTTTACAGTTTATCACTACCAGTAACAGCATTCTATAGAATCCCATCAGTTCTTTACAGTTTATCACTACCAGTAACATCATTCTATAGAATCCCATCAGTTCTTAACAGTTTATCACTACCAGTAACATCATTCTATAGAATCCCATCAGTTCTTTACAGTTTATCACTACCAGTAACATCATTCTATAGAATCCCATCAGTTCTTAACAGTTTATCACTACCAGTAACAACATTCTATAGAATCCCATCAGTTCTTTACAGTTTATCACTACCAGTAACATCATTCTATAGAATCCCATCAGTTCTTTACAGTTTATCACTACCAGTAACAGCATTCTATAGAATCCCATCAGTTCTTTACAGTTTATCACTACCAGTAACAGCATTCTATAGAATCCCATCAGTTCTTAACAGTTTATCACTACCAGTAACAGCATTCTATAGAATCCCATCAGTTCTTTACAGTTTATCACTACCAGTAACAGCATTCTATAGAATCCCATCAGTTCTTTACAGTTTATCACTACCAGTAACAGCATTCTATAGAATCCCATCAGTTCTTAACAGTTTATCACTACCAGTAACAGAATTCTATAGAATCCCATCAGTTCTTTACAGTTTATCACTACCAGTAACAGCATTCTATAGAATCCCATCAGTTCTTTACAGTTTATCACTACCAGTAACAGCATTCTATAGAATCCCATCAGTTCTTTACAGTTCATCACTACCAGTAACAGCATTCTATAGAATCCCATCAGTTCTTTACAGTTTATCACTACCAGTAACAGCATTCTATAGAATCCCATCAGTTCTTTACAGTTTATCACTACCAGTAACATCATTCTATAGAATCCCATCAGTTCTTTACAGTTTATCACTACCAGTAACAGCATTCTATAGAATCCCATCAGTTCTTTACAGTTTATCACTACCAGTAACAGCATTCTATAGAATCCCATCAGTTCTTTACAGTTTATCACTACCAGTAACATCATTCTATAGAATCCCATCAGTTCTTTACAGTTTATCACTACCAGTAACATCATTCTATAGAATCCCATCAGTTCTTTACAGTTTATCACTACCAGTAACAGCATTCTATAGAATCCCATCAGTTCTTTACAGTTTATCACTACCAGTAACATCATTCTATAGAATCCCATCAGTTCTTTACAGTTCATCACTACCAGTAACAGCATTCTATAGAATCCCATCAGTTCTTTACAGTTTATCACTACCAGTAACAGCATTCTATAGAATCCCATCAGTTCTTTACAGTTTATCACTACCAGTAACAGCATTCTATAGAATCCCATCAGTTCTTAACAGTTTATCACTACCAGTAACAGCATTCTATAGAATCCCATCAGTTCTTTACAGTTTATCACTACCAGTAACAGCATTCTATAGAATCCCATCAGTTCTTAACAGTTTATCACTACCAGTAACAGCATTCTATAGAATCCCATCAGTTCTTAACAGTTCAGCACTACCAGTAACAGCATTCTATAGAATCCCATCAGTTCTTTACAGTTTATCACTACCAGTAACAGCATTCTATAGAATCCCATCAGTTCTTTACAGTTTATCACTACCAGTAACAGCATTCTATAGAATCCCATCAGTTCTTTACAGTTTATCACTACCAGTAACAGCATTCTATTGAATCACATCAGTTCTTTACAGTTTATCACTACCAGTAACAGCATTCTATAGAATCCCATCAGTTCTTTACAGTTTATCACTACCAGTAACAGCATTCTATAGAATCCCATCAGTTCTTTACAGTTCATCACTACCAGTAACAGCATTCTATAGAATCCCATCAGTTCTTTACAGTTTATCACTACCAGTAACAGCATTCTATAGAATCCCATCAGTTCTTTACAGTTTATCACTACCAGTAACAGCATTCTATAGAATCCCATCAGTTCTTTACAGTTTATCACTACCAGTAACAGCATTCTATTGAATCACATCAGTTCTTTACAGTTTATCACTACCAGTAAAAGCATTCTATAGAATCCCATCAGTTCTTAACAGTTTATCACTACCAGTAACAGCATTCTATAGAATCCCATCAGTTCTTTACAGTTCATCACTACCAGTAACATCATTCTATAGAATCCCATCAGTTCTTTACAGTTTATCACTACCAGTAACAGCATTCTATAGAATCCCATCAGTTCTTCACAGTTTATCACTACCAGTAACAGCATTCTATAGAATCCCATCAGTTCTTTACAGTTTATCACTACCAGTAACATCATTCTATAGAATCCCATCAGTTCTTTACAGTTTATCACTACCAGTAACAGCATTCTATAGAATCCCATCAGTTCTTTACAGTTCATCACTACCAGTAACAGCATTCTATAGAATCCCATCAGTTCTTTACAGTTTATCACTACCAGTAACAGCATTCTATAGAATCCCATCAGTTCTTTACAGTTTATCACTACCAGTAACAGCATTCTATAGAATCCCATCAGTTCTTTACAGTTCATCACTACCAGTAACAGCATTCTATAGAATCCCATCAGTTCTTTACAGTTTATCACTACCAGTAACAGCATTCTATAGAATCCCATCAGTTCTTTACAGTTTATCACTACCAGTAACAGCATTCTATAGAATCCCATCAGTTCTTTACAGTTTATCACTACCAGTAACATCATTCTATAGAATCCCATCAGTTCTTTACAGTTTATCACTACCAGTAACAGCATTCTATAGAATCCCATCAGTTCTTTACAGTTTATCACTACCAGTAACATCATTCTATAGAATCCCATCAGTTCTTTACAGTTTATCACTACCAGTAACATCATTCTATAGAATCCCATCAGTTCTTTACAGTTTATCACTACCAGTAACAGCATTCTATAGAATCCCATCAGTTCTTTACAGTTTATCACTACCAGTAACAGCATTCTATAGAATCCCATCAGTTCTTTACAGTTTATCACTACCAGTAACAGCATTCTATAGAATCCCATCAGTTCTTTACAGTTCATCACTACCAGTAACAGCATTCTATAGAATCCCATCAGTTCTTTACAGTTTATCACTACCAGTAACAGCATTCTATAGAATCCCATCAGTTCTTTACAGTTTATCACTACCAGTAACAGCATTCTATAGAATCCCATCAGTTCTTTACAGTTCAGCACTACCAGTAACAGCATTCTATAGAATCCCATCAGTTCTTTACAGTTTATCACTACCAATAACAGCATTCTATAGAATCCCATCAGTTCTTTACAGTTCAGCACTACCAGTAACAGCATTCTATAGAATCCCATCAGTTCTTTACAGTTTATCACTACCAGTAACAGCATTCTATAGAATCCCATCAGTTCTTAACAGTTTATCACTACCAGTAACAGCATTCTATAGAATCCCATCAGTTCTTAACAGTTTATCACTACCAGTAACAGCATTCTATAGAATCCCATCAGTTCTTTACAGTTTATCACTACCAGTAACAGCATTCTATAGAATCCCATCAGTTCTTTACAGTTTATCACTACCAGTAACAGCATTCTATAGAATCCCATCAGTTCTTTACAGTTTATCACTACCAGTAACAGCATTCTATAGAATCCCATCAGTTCTTTACAGTTTATCACTACCAGTAACAGCATTCTATAGAATCCCATCAGTTCTTTACAGTTTATCACTACCAGTAACATCATTCTATAGAATCCCATCAGTTCTTTACAGTTTATCACTACCAGTAACAGCATTCTATAGAATCACATCAGTTCTTTACAGTTTATCACTACCAGTAACAGCATTCTATAGAATCCCATCAGTTCTTAACAGTTTATCACTACCAGTAACAGCATTCTATAGAATCCCATCAGTTCTTTACAGTTCATCACTACCAGTAACATCATTCTATAGAATCCCATCAGTTCTTTACAGTTTATCACTACCAGTAACAGCATTCTATAGAATCCCATCAGTTCTTTACAGTTTATCACTACCAGTAACATCATTCTATAGAATCCCATCAGTTCTTTACAGTTTATCACTACCAGTAACAGCATTCTATAGAATCCCATCAGTTCTTTACAGTTTATCACTACCAGTAACAGCATTCTATAGAATCCCATCAGTTCTTAACAGTTTATCACTACCAGTAACAGCATTCTATAGAATCCCATCAGTTCTTTACAGTTCATCACTACCAGTAACATCATTCTATAGAATCCCATCAGTTCTTTACAGTTTATCACTACCAGTAACAGCATTCTATAGAATCCCATCAGTTCTTCACAGTTTATCACTACCAGTAACAGCATTCTATAGAATCCCATCAGTTCTTTACAGTTTATCACTACCAGTAACAGCATTCTATAGAATCCCATCAGTTCTTTACAGTTTATCACTACCAGTAACAGCATTCTATAGAATCCCATCAGTTCTTTACAGTTCATCACTACCAGTAACAGCATTCTATAGAATCCCATCAGTTCTTTACAGTTTATCACTACCAGTAACAGCATTCTATAGAATCCCATCAGTTCTTTACAGTTTATCACTACCAGTAACAGCATTCTATAGAATCCCATCAGTTCTTTACAGTTCATCACTACCAGTAACAGCATTCTATAGAATCCCATCAGTTCTTTACAGTTTATCACTACCAGTAACAGCATTCTATAGAATCCCATCAGTTCTTTACAGTTTATCACTACCAGTAACAGCATTCTATAGAATCCCATCAGTTCTTTACAGTTTATCACTACCAGTAACATCATTCTATAGAATCCCATCAGTTCTTTACAGTTTATCACTACCAGTAACAGCATTCTATAGAATCCCATCAGTTCTTTACAGTTTATCACTACCAGTAACAGCATTCTATAGAATCCCATCAGTTCTTTACAGTTTATCACTACCAGTAACATCATTCTATAGAATCCCATCAGTTCTTTACAGTGTATCACTACCAGTAACATCATTCTATAGAATCCCATCAGTTCTTCACAGTTTATCACTACCAGTAACAGCATTCTATAGAATCCCATCAGTTCTTTACATTTTATCACTACCAGTAACAGAATTATATAGAATCCCATCAGTTCTTTACAGTTTATCACTACCAGTAACAGCATTCTATAGAATCCCATCAGTTCTTTACAGTTCATCACTACCAGTAACAGCATTCTATAGAATCCCATCAGTTCTTTACAGTTTATCACTACCAGTAACAGCATTCTATAGAATCCCATCAGTTCTTTACAGTTTATCACTACCAGTAACAGCATTCTATAGAATCCCATCAGTTCTTTACAGTTCATCACTACCAGTAACAGCATTCTATAGAATCCCATCAGTTCTTTACAGTTTATCACTACCAATAACAGCATTCTATAGAATCCCATCAGTTCTTTACAGTTCAGCACTACCAGTAACAGCATTCTATAGAATCCCATCAGTTCTTTACAGTTTATCACTACCAGTAACAGCATTCTATAGAATCCCATCAGTTCTTAACAGTTTATCACTACCAGTAACAGCATTCTATAGAATCCCATCAGTTCTTTACAGTTTATCACTACCAGTAACAGCATTCTATAGAATCCCATCAGTTCTTTACAGTTTATCACTACCAGTAACAGCATTCTATAGAATCCCATCAGTTCTTTACAGTTTATCACTACCAGTAACAGCATTCTATAGAATCCCATCAGTTCTTTACAGTTTATCACTACCAGTAACATCATTCTATAGAATCCCATCAGTTCTTAACAGTTTATCACTACCAGTAACATCATTCTATAGAATCCCATCAGTTCTTTACAGTTTATCACTACCAGTAACATCATTCTATAGAATCCCATCAGTTCTTAACAGTTTATCACTACCAGTAACAACATTCTATAGAATCCCATCAGTTCTTTACAGTTTATCACGACCAGTAACATCATTCTATAGAATCCCATCAGTTCTTTACAGTTTATCACTACCAGTAACAGCATTCTATTGAATCACATCAGTTCTTTACAGTTTATCACTACCAGTAACAGCATTCTATAGAATCCCATCAGTTCTTAACAGTTTATCAATACCAGTAACAGCATTCTATAGAATCCCATCAGTTCTTTACAGTTCATCACTACCAGTAACATCATTCTATAGAATCCCATCAGTTCTTTACAGTTTATCACTACCAGTAACAGCATTCTATAGAATCCCATCAGTTCTTAACAGTTTATCACTACCAGTAACAGCATTCTATAGAATCCCATCAGTTCTTTACAGTTTATCACTACCAGTAACATCATTCTATAGAATCCCATCAGTTCTTTACAGTTTATCACTACCAGTAACAGCATTCTATAGAATCCCATCAGTTCTTTACAGTTCATCACTACCAGTAACAGCATTCTATAGAATCCCATCAGTTCTTTACAGTTTATCACTACCAGTAACAGCATTCTATAGAATCCCATCAGTTCTTTACAGTTTATCACTACCAGTAACAGCATTCTATAGAATCCCATCAGTTCTTTACAGTTTATCACTACCAGTAACATCATTCTATAGAATCCCATCAGTTCTTTACAGTTTATCACTACCAGTAACAGCATTCTATAGAATCCCATCAGTTCTTTACAGTTCATCACTACCAGTAACATCATTCTATAGAATCCCATCAGTTCTTTACAGTTTATCACTACCAGTAACATCATTCTATAGAATCCCATCAGTTCTTTACAGTTTATCACTACCAGTAACATCATTCTATAGAATCCCATCAGTTCTTTACAGTTTATCACTACCAGTAACATCATTCTATAGAATCCCATCAGTTCTTTACAGTTTATCACTACCAGTAACAGCATTCTATAGAATCCCATCAGTTCTTTACAGTTTATCACTACCAGTAACAGCATTCTATAGAATCCCATCAGTTCTTTACAGTTTATCACTACCAGTAACAGCATTCTATAGAATCCCATCAGTTCTTTACAGTTCATCACTACCAGTAACAGCATTCTATAGAATCCCATCAGTTCTTTACAGTTTATCACTACCAGTAACAGCATTCTATAGAATCCCATCAGTTCTTTACAGTTTATCACTACCAGTAACAGCATTCTATAGAATCCCATCAGTTCTTTACAGTTTATCACTACCAGTAACAGCATTCTATAGAATCCCATCAGTTCTTAACAGTTCATCACTACCAGTAACAGCATTCTATAGAATCCCATCAGTTCTTTACAGTTCCGCACTACCAGTAACATCATTCTATAGAATCCCATCAGTTCTTTACAGTTTATCACTACCAGTAACAGCATTCTATAGAATCCCATCAGTTCTTAACAGTTTATCACTACCAGTAACAGCATTCTATAGAATCCCATCAGTTCTTTACAGTTTACCACTACCAGTAACATCATTCTATAGAATCCCATCAGTTCTTTACAGTTTATCACTACCAGTAACATCATTCTATAGAATCCCATCAGTTCTTAACAGTTTATCACTACCAGTAACAGCATTCTATAGAATCCCATCAGTTCTTTACAGTTTATCACTACCAGTAACAGCATTCTATAGAATCCCATCAGTTCTTTACAGTTTATCAATACCAGTAACAGCATTCTATAGAATCCCATCAGTTCTTAACAGTTTTTCACTACCAGTAACAGCATTCTATAGAATCCCATCAGTTCTTTACAGTTTATCACTACCAGTAACAGCATTCTATAGAATCCCATCAGTTCTTTACAGTTTATCACTACCAGTAACATCATTCTATAGAATCCCATCAGTTCTTTACAGTTCATCACTACCAGTAACAGCATTCTATAGAATCCCATCAGTTCTTTACAGTTTATCACTACCAGTAACAGCATTCTATAGAATCCCATCAGTTCTTTACAGTTCATCACTACCAGTAACATCATTCTATAGAATCCCATCAGTTCTTTACAGTTCATCACTACCAGTAACATCATTCTATAGAATCCCATCAGTTCTTTACAGTTCATCACTACCAGTAACAGCATTCTATAGAATCCCATCAGTTCTTTACAGTTCATCACTACCAGTAACATCATTCTATAGAATCCCATCAGTTCTTTACAGTTTATCACTACCAGTAACAGCATTCTATAGAATCCCATCAGTTCTTTACAGTTTATCACTACCAGTAACAGCATTCTATAGAATCCCATCAGTTCTTTCCAGTTTATCACTACCAGTAACAGCATTCTATAGAATCCCATCAGTTCTTTACAGTTTATCACTACCAGTAACAGCATTCTATAGAATCCCATCAGTTCTTTACAGTTCAGCACTACCAGTAACAGCATTCTATAGAATCCCATCAGTTCTTTACAGTTTATCACTACCAGTAACAGCATTCTATAGAATCCCATCAGTTCTTAACAGTTTATCACTACCAGTAACAGCATTCTATAGAATCCCATCAGTTCTTAACAGTTTATCACTACCAGTAACAGCATTCTATAGAATCCCATCAGTTCTTTACAGTTTATCACTACCAGTAACAGCATTCTATAGAATCCCATCAGTTCTTTACAGTTTATCACTACCAGTAACATCATTCTATAGAATCCCATCAGTTCTTTACAGTTTATCACTACCAGTAACATCATTCTATAGAATCCCATCAGTTCTTAACAGTTTATCACTACCAGTAACATCATTCTATAGAATCCCATCAGTTCTTTACAGTTTATCACTACCAGTAACATCATTCTATAGAATCCCATCAGTTCTTAACAGTTTATCACTACCAGTAACAGCATTCTATAGAATCCCATCAGTTCTTTACAGTTTATCACGACCAGTAACATCATTCTATAGAATCCCATCAGTTCTTTACAGTTTATCACTACCAGTAACAGCATTCTATTGAATCACATCAGTTCTTTACAGTTTATCACTACCAGTAACAGCATTCTATAGAATCCCATCAGTTCTTAACAGTTTATCACTACCAGTAACAGCATTCTATAGAATCCCATCAGTTCTTTACAGTTCATCACTACCAGTAACAGCATTCTATAGAATCCCATCAGTTCTTTACAGTTTATCACTACCAGTAACAGCATTCTATAGAATCCCATCAGTTCTTAACAGTTTATCACTACCAGTAACAGCATTCTATAGAATCCCATCAGTTCTTTACAGTTTATCACTACCAGTAACAGCATTCTATAGAATCCCATCAGTTCTTTACAGTTTATCACTACCAGTAACAGCATTCTATAGAATCCCATCAGTTCTTTACAGTTCATCACTACCAGTAACAGCATTCTATAGAATCCCATCAGTTCTTTACAGTTTAGCACTACCAGTAACAGCATTCTATAGAATCCCATCAGTTCTTTACAGTTTATCACTACCAGTAACAGCATTCTATAGAATCCCATCAGTTCTTTACAGTTTATCACTACCAGTAACATCATTCTATAGAATCCCATCAGTTCTTTACAGTTTATCACTACCAGTAACAGCATTCTATAGAATCCCATCAGTTCTTTACAGTTCATCACTACCAGTAACATCATTCTATAGAATCCCATCAGTTCTTTACAGTTTATCACTACCAGTAACAGCATTCTATAGAATCCCATCAGTTCTTTACAGTTTATCACTACCAGTAACATCATTCTATAGAATCCCATCAGTTCTTTACAGTTTATCACTACCAGTAACAGCATTCTATAGAATCCCATCAGTTCTTTACAGTTTATCACTACCAGTAACAGCATTCTATAGAATCCCATCAGTTCTTAACAGTTTATCACTACCAGTAACAGCATTCTATAGAATCCCATCAGTTCTTTACAGTTTATCACTACCAGTAACAGCATTCTATAGAATCCCATCAGTTCTTTACAGTTTATCACTACCAGTAACAGCATTCTATAGAATCCCATCAGTTCTTTACAGTTTATCACTACCAGTAACAGCATTCTATAGAATCCCATCAGTTCTTTACAGTTTATCACTACCAGTAACAGCATTCTATAGAATCCCATCAGTTCTTAACAGTTCATCACTACCAGTAACAGCATTCTATAGAATCCCATCAGTTCTTTACAGTTTCGCACTACCAGTAACAGCATTCTATAGAATCCCATCAGTTCTTTACAGTTTATCACTACCAGTAACAGCATTCTATAGAATCCCATCAGTTCTTAACAGTTTATCACTACCAGTAACAGCATTCTATAGAATCCCATCAGTTCTTTACAGTTTACCACTACCAGTAACATCATTCTATAGAATCCCATCAGTTCTTTACAGTTTATCACTACCAGTAACATCATTCTATAGAATCCCATCAGTTCTTAACAGTTTATCACTACCAGTAACAGCATTCTATAGAATCCCATCAGTTCTTTACAGTTTATCACTACCAGTAACAGCATTCTATAGAATCCCATCAGTTCTTTACAGTTTATCACTACCAGTAACATCATTCTATAGAATCCCATCAGTTCTTAACAGTTTATCACTACCAGTAACAGCATTCTATAGAATCCCATCAGTTCTTTACAGTTTATCACTACCAGTAACAGCATTCTATAGAATCCCATCAGTTCTTTACAGTTTATCACTACCAGTAACAGCATTCTATAGAATCCCATCAGTTCTTTACAGTTTATCACTACCAGTAACAGCATTCTATAGAATCCCATCAGTTCTTTACAGTTTATCACTACCAGTAACATCATTCTATAGAATCCCATCAGTTCTTTACAGTTTATCACTACCAGTAACAGCATTCTATAGAATCCCATCAGTTCTTTACAGTTTATCACTACCAGTAACATCATTCTATAGAATCCCATCAGTTCTTTACAGTTTATCACTACCAGTAACATCATTCTATAGAATCCCATCAGTTCTTTACAGTTTATCACTACCAGTAACAGCATTCTATAGAATCCCATCAGTTCTTTACAGTTCATCACTACCAGTAACAGCATTCTATAGAATCCCATCAGTTCTTTACAGTTTATCACTACCAGTAACAGCATTCTATAGAATCCCATCAGTTCTTTACAGTTTATCACTACCAGTAACAGCATTCTATAGAATCCCATCAGTTCTTTACAGTTTATCACTACCAGTAACATCATTCTATAGAATCCCATCAGTTCTTTACAGTTTATCACTACCAGTAACAGCATTCTATAGAATCCCATCAGTTCTTTACAGTTCATCACTACCAGTAACAGCATTCTATAGAATCCCATCAGTTCTTTACAGTTTATCACTACCAGTAACAGCATTCTATAGAATCCCATCAGTTCTTTACAGTTTATCACTACCAGTAACAGCATTCTATAGAATCCCATCAGTTCTTTACAGTTTATCACTACCAGTAACAGCATTCTATAGAATCCCATCAGTTCTTTACAGTTTATCACTACCAGTAACAGCATTCTATAGAATCCCATCAGTTCTTAACAGTTTATCACTACCAGTAACAGCATTCTATAGAATCCCATCAGTTCTTTACAGTTCAGCACTACCAGTAACAGCATTCTATAGAATCCCATCAGTTCTTTACAGTTTATCACTACCAGTAACAGCATTCTATAGAATCCCATCAGTTCTTTACAGTTTATCACTACCAGTAACAGCATTCTATAGAATCCCATCAGTTCTTTACAGTTTATCACTACCAGTAACAGCATTCTATAGAATCCCATCAGTTCTTAACAGTTCATCACTACCAGTAACAGCATTCTATAGAATCCCATCAGTTCTTTACAGTTTCGCACTACCAGTAACATCATTCTATAGAATCCCATCAGTTCTTTACAGTTTATCACTACCAGTAACAGCATTCTATAGAATCCCATCAGTTCTTTACAGTTTATCACTACCAGTAACAGCATTCTATAGAATCCCATCAGTTCTTTACAGTTTACCACTACCAGTAACATCATTCTATAGAATCCCATCAGTTCTTTACAGTTTATCACTACCAGTAACATCATTCTATAGAATCCCATCAGTTCTTTACAGTTTATCACTACCAGTAACAGCATTCTATAGAATCCCATCAGTTCTTTACAGTTTATCACTACCAGTAACAGCATTCTATAGAATCCCATCAGTTCTTTACAGTTTATCACTACCAGTAACAGCATTCTATAGAATCCCATCAGTTCTTAACAGTTTATCACTACCAGTAACAGCATTCTATAGAATCCCATCAGTTCTTAACAGTTTATCACTACCAGTAACAGCATTCTATAGAATCCCATCAGTTCTTTACAGTTTATCACTACCAGTAACAGCATTCTATAGAATCCCATCAGTTCTTTACAGTTTATCACTACCAGTAACATCATTCTATAGAATCCCATCAGTTCTTTACAGTTCATCACTACCAGTAACATCATTCTATAGAATCCCATCAGTTCTTTACAGTTTATCACTAACAGTAACAGCATTCTATAGAATCCCATCAGTTCTTTACAGTTCATCACTACCAGTAACACCATTCTATAGAATCCCATCAGTTCTTTACAGTTCTTCACTACCAGTAACATCATTCTATAGAATCCCATCAGTTCTTTACAGTTTATCACTACCAGTAACAGCATTCTATAGAATCCCATCAGTTCTTTACAGTTCATCACTACCAGTAACAGCATTCTATAGAATCCCATCAGTTCTTTACAGTTTATCACTACCAGTAACATCATTCTATAGAATCCCATCAGTTCTTTACAGTTTATCACTACCAGTAACAGCATTCTATAGAATCCCATCAGTTCTTAACAGTTTATCACTACCAGTAACAGCATTCTATAGAATCCCATCAGTTCTTTACAGTTTACCACTACCAGTAACAGCATTCTATAGAATCCCATCAGTTCTTTACAGTTTATCACTACCAGTAACAGCATTCTATAGAATCCCATCAGTTCTTAACAGTTTATCACTACCAGTAACAGCATTCTATAGAATCCCATCAGTTCTTTACAGTTTATCACTACCAGTAACAGCATTCTATAGAATCCCATCAGTTCTTTACAGTTTATCACTACCAGTAACAGCATTCTATAGAATCCCATCAGTTCTTAACAGTTTTTCACTACCAGTAACAGCATTCTATAGAATCCCATCAGTTCTTTACAGTTTATCACTACCAGTAACAGCATTCTATAGAATCCCATCAGTTCTTTACAGTTTATCACTACCAGTAACAGCATTCTATAGAATCCCATCAGTTCTTTACAGTTTATCACTACCAGTAACATCATTCTATAGAATCCCATCAGTTCTTTACAGTTTATCACTACCAGTAACAGCATTCTATAGAATCCCATCAGTTCTTTACAGTTTATCACTACCAGTAACATCATTCTATAGAATCCCATCAGTTCTTTACAGTTTATCACTACCAGTAACAGCATCCTATAGAATCCCATCAGTTCTTTACAGTTTATCACTACCAGTAACAGCATTCTATAGAATCCCATCAGTTCTTTACAGTTCATCACTACCAGTAACATCATTCTATAGAATCCCATCAGTTCTTTACAGTTTATCACTACCAGTAACAGCATTCTATAGAATCCCATCAGTTCTTTACAGTGTATCACTACCAGTAACAGCATTCTATAGAATCCCATCAGTTCTTAACAGTTCATCACTACCAGTAACAGCATTCTATAGAATCCCATCAGTTCTTTACAGTTCATCACTACCAGTAACATCATTCTATAGAATCCCATCAGTTCTTTACAGTTTATCACTACCAGTAACAGCATTCTATAGAATCCCATCAGTTCTTAACAGTTTATCACTACCAGTAACAGCATTCTATAGAATCCCATCAGTTCTTTACAGTTTACCACTACCAGTAACATCATTCTATAGAATCCCATCAGTTCTTTACAGTTTATCACTACCAGTAACATCATTCTATAGAATCCCATCAGTTCTTAACAGTTTATCACTACCAGTAACAGCATTCTATAGAATCCCATCAGTTCTTTACAGTTTATCACTACCAGTAACAGCATTCTATAGAATCCCATCAGTTCTTTACAGTTTATCACTACCAGTAACAGCATTCTATAGAATCCCATCAGTTCTTAACAGTTTATCACTACCAGTAACAGCATTCTATAGAATCCCATCAGTTCTTAACAGTTTATCACTACCAGTAACAGCATTCTATAGAATCCCATCAGTTCTTTACAGTTTATCACTACCAGTAACAGCATTCTATAGAATCCCATCAGTTCTTTACAGTTTATCACTACCAGTAACATCATTCTATAGAATCCCATCAGTTCTTTACAGTTCATCACTACCAGTAACATCATTCTATAGAATCCCATCAGTTCTTTACAGTTTATCACTAACAGTAACAGCATTCTATAGAATCCCATCAGTTCTTTACAGTTCATCACTACCAGTAACAGCATTCTATAGAATCCCATCAGTTCTTTACAGTTCTTCACTACCAGTAACATCATTCTATAGAATCCCATCAGTTCTTTACAGTTTAGCACTACTAGTAACAGCATCCTATAGAATCCAATCAGTTCTTTACAGTTCATCACTACCAGTAACAGCATTCTATAGAATCCCATCAGTTCTTTACAGTTCATCACTACCAGTAACATCATTCTATAGAATCCCATCAGTTCTTTACAGTTTATCACTACCAGTAACAGCATTCTATAGAATCCCATCAGTTCTTTACAGTTTATCACTACCAGTAACAGCATTCTATAGAATCCCATCAGTTCTTTACAGTTTACCACTACCAGTAACATCATTCTATAGAATCCCATCAGTTCTTTACAGTTTATCACTACCAGTAACACCATTCTATAGAATCCCATCAGTTCTTAACAGTTTATCACTACCAGTAACAGCATTCTATAGAATCCCATCAGTTCTTTACAGTTTATCACTACCAGTAACAGCATTCTATAGAATCCCATCAGTTCTTTACAGTTTATCAATACCAGTAACAGCATTCTATAGAATCCCATCAGTTCTTAACAGTTTTTCACTACCAGTAACAGCATTCTATAGAATCCCATCAGTTCTTTACAGTTTATCACTACCAGTAACAGCATTCTATAGAATCCCATCAGTTCTTTACAGTTTATCACTACCAGTAACAGCATTCTATAGAATCCCATCAGTTCTTTACAGTTTATCACTACCAGTAACAGCATTCTATAGAATCCCATCAGTTCTTTACAGTTCATCACTACCAGTAACAGCATTCTATAGAATCCCATCAGTTCTTTACAGTTCATCACTACCAGTAACAGCATTCTATAGAATCCCATCAGTTCTTTACAGTTTATCACTACCAGTAACAGCATCCTATAGAATCCCATCAGTTCTTTACAGTTCATCACTACCAGTAACAGCATTCTATAGAATCCCATCAGTTCTTTACAGTTCATCACTACCAGTAACAGCATTCTATAGAATCCCATCAGTTCTTTACAGTTTATCACTACCAGTAACAGCATTCTATAGAATCCCATCAGTTCTTAACAGTTTATCACTACCAGTAACAGCATTCTATAGAATCCCATCAGTTCTTTACAGTTTATCACTACCAGTAACAACATTCTATAGAATCCCATCAGTTCTTTACAGTTTATCACTACCAGTAACAGCATTCTATAGAATCCCATCAGTTCTTTACAGTTTATCACTACCAGTAACAGCATTCTATAGAATCCCATCAGTTCTTTACAGTTTATCACTACCAGTAACAGCATTCTATAGAATCCCATCAGTTCTTTACAGTTTATCACTACCAGTAACAGCATTCTATAGAATCCCATCAGTTCTTTACAGTTCAGCACTACCAGTAACAGCATTCTATAGAATCCCATCAGTTCTTTACAGTTTATCACTACCAGTAACAGCATTCTATAGAATCCCATCAGTTCTTAACAGTTCAGCACTACCAGTAACAGCATTCTATAGAATCCCATCAGTTCTTTACAGTTTATCACTACCAGTAACAGCATTCTATAGAATCCCATCAGTTCTTTACAGTTTATCACTACCAGTAACAGCATTCTATAGAATCCCATCAGTTCTTTACAGTTTATCACTACCAGTAACAGCATTCTATAGAATCCCATCAGTTCTTAACAGTTTATCACTACCAGTAACAGCATTCTATAGAATCCCATCAGTTCTTTACAGTTCCGTAACTACCAGTAACATCATTCTATAGAATCCCATCAGTTCTTTACAGTTTATCACTACCAGTAACAGCATTCTATAGAATCCCATCAGTTCTTAACAGTTTATCACTACCAGTAACAGCATTCTATAGAATCCCATCAGTTCTTTACAGTTTATCACTACCAGTAACATCATTCTATAGAATCCCATCAGTTCTTAACAGTTTATCACTACCAGTAACAGCATTCTATAGAATCCCATCAGTTCTTTACAGTTTATCACTACCAGTAACAGCATTCTATAGAATCCCATCAGTTCTTTACAGTTTATCACTACCAGTAACAGCATTCTATAGAATCCCATCAGTTCTTTACAGTTTATCACTACCAGTAACAGCATTCTATAGAATCCCATCAGTTCTTTACAGTTTATCACTACCAGTAACAGCATTCTATAGAATCCCATCAGTTCTTTACAGTTTATCACTACCAGTAACAGCATTCTATAGAATCCCATCAGTTCTTTACAGTTTATCACTACCAGTAACAGCATTCTATAGAATCCCATCAGTTCTTTACAGTTCATCACTACCAGTAACAGCATTCTATAGAATCCCATCAGTTCTTTACAGTTTATCACTACCAGTAACAGCATTCTATAGAATCCCATCAGTTCTTTACAGTTCATCACTACCAGTAACAGCATTCTATAGAATCCCATCAGTTCTTTACAGTTCATCACTACCAGTAACATCATTCTATAGAATCCCATCAGTTCTTTACAGTTTATCACTACCAGTAACATCATTCTATAGAATCCCATCAGTTCTTTACAGTTCATCACTACCAGTAACAGCATTCTATAGAATCCCATCAGTTCTTTACAGTTCATCACTACCAGTAACATCATTCTATAGAATCCCATCAGTTCTTTACAGTTTATCACTACCAGTAACATCATTCTATAGAATCCCATCAGTTCTTAACAGTTTATCACTACCAGTAACATCATTCTATAGAATCCCATCAGTTCTTTACAGTTTACCACTACCAGTAACATCATTCTATAGAATCCCATCAGTTCTTTACAGTTTATCACTACCAGTAACATCATTCTATAGAATCCCATCAGTTCTTTAACAGTTTATCACTACCAGTAACAGCATTCTATAGAATCCCATCAGTTCTTTACAGTTTATCACTACCAGTAACAGCATTCTATAGAATCCCATCAGTTCTTTACAGTTTATCAATACCAGTAACAGCATTCTATAGAATCCCATCAGTTCTTAACAGTTTTTCACTACCAGTAACAGCATTCTATAGAATCCCATCAGTTCTTTACAGTTTATCACTACCAGTAACAGCATTCTATAGAATCCCATCAGTTCTTTACAGTTTATCACTACCAGTAACAGCATTCTATAGAATCCCATCAGTTCTTTACAGTTTATCACTACCAGTAACATCATTCTATAGAATCCCATCAGTTCTTTACAGTTTATCACTACCAGTAACAGCATTCTATAGAATCCCATCAGTTCTTTACAGTTTATCACTACCAGTAACAGCATTCTATAGAATCCCATCAGTTCTTTACAGTTCATCACTACCAGTAACATCATTCTATAGAATCCCATCAGTTCTTTACAGTTTAGCACTACTAGTAACAGCATCCTATAGAATCCAATCAGTTCTTTACAGTTCATCACTACCAGTAACAGCATTCTATAGAATCCCATCAGTTCTTTACAGTTCATCACTACCAGTAACATCATTCTATAGAATCCCATCAGTTCTTTACAGTTTATCACTACCAGTAACAGCATTCTATAGAATCCCATCAGTTCTTAACAGTTTATCACTACCAGTAACAGCATTCTATAGAATCCCATCAGTTCTTTACAGTTTACCACTACCAGTAACATCATTCTATAGAATCCCATCAGTTCTTTACAGTTTATCACTACCAGTAACATCATTCTATAGAATCCCATCAGTTCTTTACAGTTTATCACTACCAGTAACAGCATTCTATAGAATCCCATCAGTTCTTTACAGTTTATCACTACCAGTAACAGCATTCTATAGAATCCCATCAGTTCTTTACAGTTTATCAATACCAGTAACAGCATTCTATAGAATCCCATCAGTTCTTAACAGTTTTTCACTACCAGTAACAGCATTCTATAGAATCCCATCAGTTCTTAACAGTTTATCACTACCAGTAACAGCATTCTATAGAATCCCATCAGTTCTTTACAGTTTATCACTACCAGTAACAGCATTCTATAGAATCCCATCAGTTCTTTACAGTTTATCACTACCAGTAACAGCATTCTATAGAATCCCATCAGTTCTTTACAGTTTATCACTACCAGTAACAGCATTCTATAGAATCCCATCAGTTCTTTACAGTTTATCACTACCAGTAACAGCATTCTATAGAATCCCATCAGTTCTTAACAGTTCATCACTACCAGTAACAGCATTCTATAGAATCCCATCAGTTCTTTACAGTTTATCACTACCAGTAACAGCATTCTATAGAATCCCATCAGTTCTTTACAGTTTATCACTACCAGTAACAGCATTCTATAGAATCCCATCAGTTCTTTACAGTTCATCACTACCAGTAACAGCATTCTATAGAATCCCATCAGTTCTTTACAGTTTATCACTACCAGTAACAGCATTCTATAGAATCCCATCAGTTCTTTACAGTTTATCACTACCAGTAACAGCATTCTATAGAATCACATCAGTTCTTTACAGTTTATCACTACCAGTAACAGCATTCTATAGAATCCCATCAGTTCTTAACAGTTTATCACTACCAGTAACAGCATTCTATAGAATCCCATCAGTTCTTTACAGTTTATCACTACCAGTAACAGCATTCTATAGAATCCCATCAGTTCTTTACAGTTTATCACTACCAGTAACAGCATTCTATAGAATCCCATCAGTTCTTTACAGTTTATCACTACCAGTAACATCATTCTATAGAATCCCATCAGTTCTTTACAGTTCATCACTACCAGTAACATCATTCTATAGAATCCCATCAGTTCTTTACAGTTTATCACTACCAGTAACAGCATTCTATAGAATCCCATCAGTTCTTTACAGTTCATCACTACCAGTAACAGCATTCTATAGAATCCCATCAGTTCTTTACAGTTCTTCACTACCAGTAACATCATTCTATAGAATCCCATCAGTTCTTTACAGTTTAGCACTACTAGTAACAGCATCCTATAGAATCCAATCAGTTCTTTACAGTTCATCACTACCAGTAACAGCATTCTATAGAATCCCATCAGTTCTTTACAGTTCATCACTACCAGTAACAGCATTCTATAGAATCCCATCAGTTCTTTACAGTTTATCACTACCAGTAACAGCATTCTATAGAATCCCATCAGTTCTTAACAGTTTATCACTACCAGTAACAGCATTCTATAGAATCCCATCAGTTCTTTACAGTTTACCACTACCAGTAACATCATTCTATAGAATCCCATCAGTTCTTTACAGTTTATCACTACCAGTAACAGCATTCTATAGAATCCCATCAGTTCTTTACAGTTTATCACTACCAGTAACAGCATTCTATAGAATCCCATCAGTTCTTTACAGTTTATCACTACCAGTAACAGCATTCTATAGAATCCCATCAGTTCTTTACAGTTCATCAATACCAGTAACAGCATTCTATAGAATCCCATCAGTTCTTAACAGTTTTTCACTACCAGTAACAGCATTCTATAGAATCCCATCAGTTCTTAACAGTTTATCACTACCAGTAACAGCATTCTATAGAATCCCATCAGTTCTTTACAGTTTATCACTACCAGTAACAGCATTCTATAGAATCCCATCAGTTCTTTACAGTTTATCACTACCAGTAACATCATTCTATTGAATCCCATCAGTTCTTTACAGTTCATCACTACCAGTAACATCATTCTATAGAATCCCATCAGTTCTTTACAGTTTATCACTACCAGTAACAGCATTCTATAGAATCCCATCAGTTCTTTACAGTTCATCACTACCAGTAACAGCATTCTATAGAATCCCATCAGTTCTTTACAGTTCATCACTACCAGTAACAGCATTCTATAGAATCCCATCAGTTCTTTACAGTTTATCACTACCAGTAACAGCATCCTATAGAATCCCATCAGTTCTTTACAGTTTATCACTACCAGTAACATCATTCTATAGAATCCCATCAGTTCTTTACAGTTTATCACTACCAGTAACATCATTCTATAGAATCCCATCAGTTCTTTACAGTTTATCACTACCAGTAACAGCATTCTATAGAATCCCATCAGTTCTTAACAGTTTATCACTACCAGTAACAGCATTCTATAGAATCCCATCAGTTCTTTACAGTTTAGCACTACCAGTAACATCATTCTATAGAATCCCATCAGTTCTTTACAGTTTATCACTACCAGTAACAGCATTCTATAGAATCCCATCAGTTCTTTACAGTTTATCACTACCAGTAACATCATTCTATAGAATCCCATCAGTTCTTTACAGTTTATCACTACCAGTAACAGCATTCTATAGAATCCCATCAGTTCTTTACAGTTTATCACTACCAGTAACAGCATTCTATAGAATCCCATCAGTTCTTTACAGTTTAGCACTACCAGTAACAGCATTCTATAGAATCCCATCAGTTCTTTACAGTTTATCACTACCAGTAACAGCATTCTATAGAATCCCATCAGTTCTTTACAGTTCATCACTACCAGTAACAGCATTCTATAGAATCCCATCAGTTCTTTACAGTTTATCACTACCAGTAACAGCATTCTATAGAATCCCATCAGTTCTTTACAGTTTATCACTACCAGTAACAGCATTCTATAGAATCCCATCAGTTCTTTACAGTTTATCACTACCAGTAACAGCATTCTATAGAATCCCATCAGTTCTTTACAGTTCATCACTACCAGTAACAGCATTCTATAGAATCCCATCAGTTCTTTACAGTTCCTCACTACCAGTAACATCATTCTATAGAATCCCATCAGTTCTTTACAGTTCATCACTACCAGTAACAGCATTCTATAGAATCCCATCAGTTCTTTACAGTTTATCACTACCAGTAACAGCATTCTATAGAATCCCATCAGTTCTTTACAGTTTATCACTACCAGTAACATCATTCTATAGAATCCCATCAGTTCTTTACAGTTTATCACTACCAGTAACAGCATTCTATAGAATCCCATCAGTTCTTTACAGTTTATCACTACCAGTAACAGCATTCTATAGAATCCCATCAGTTCTTTACAGTTTATCACTACCAGTAACAGCATTCTATAGAATCCCATCAGTTCTTTACAGTTTATCACTACCAGTAACAGCATTCTATAGAATCCCATCAGTTCTTAACAGTTTATCACTACCAGTAACATCATTCTATAGAATCCCATCAGTTCTTAACAGTTTATCACTACCAGTAGCAGCATTCTATAGAATCCCATCAGCTCTTTACAGTTTATCACTACCAGTAACAGCATTCTATAGAATCCCATCAGTTCTTTACAGTTTATCACTACCAGTAACAGCATTCTATAGAATCCCATCAGTTCTTTACAGTTCATCACTACCAGTAACAGCATTCTATAGAATCCCATCAGTTCTTTACAGTTTATCACTACCAGTAACAGCATTCTATAGAATCCCATCAGTTCTTTACAGTTCATCACTACCAGTAACAGCATTCTATAGAATCCCATCAGTTCTTTACAGTTTATCACTACCAGTAACATCATTCTATAGAATCCCATCAGTTCTTTACAGTTTATCACTACCAGTAACAGCATCCTATAGAATCCCATCAGTTCTTTACAGTTCATCACTACCAGTAACAGCATTCTATAGAATCCCATCAGTTCTTTACAGTTTATCACTACCAGTAACAGCATTCTATAGAATCCCATCAGTTCTTTACAGTTTATCACTACCAGTAACAGCATTCTATAGAATCCCATCAGTTCTTTACAGTTTATCACTACCAGTAACAGCATTCTATAGAATCCCATCAGTTCTTTACAGTTTAGCACTACCAGTAACAACATTCTATAGAATCCCATCAGTTCTTTACAGTTTAGCACTACCAGTAACATCATTCTATAGAATCCCATCAGTTCTTTACAGTTTATCACTACCAGTAACATCATTCTATAGAATCCCATCAGTTCTTTACAGTTTATCACTACCAGTAACAGCATTCTATAGAATCCCATCAGTTCTTTACAGTTCATCACTACCAGTAACAGCATTCTATAGAATCCCATCAGTTCTTTACAGTTTATCACTACCAGTAACAGCATTCTATAGAATCCCATCAGTTCTTTACAGTTCATCACTACCAGTAACATCATTCTATAGAATCCCATCAGTTCTTTACAGTTTAGCACTACCAGTAACAGCATTCTATAGAATCCCATCAGTTCTTTACAGTTTATCACTACCAGTAACAGCATTCTATAGAATCCCATCAGTTCTTTACAGTTTATCACTACCAGTAACAGCATTCTATAGAATCCCATCAGTTCTTTACAGTTTATCACTACCAGTAACATCATTCTATAGAATCCCATCAGTTCTTAACAGTTTATCACTACCAGTAACAGCATTCTATAGAATCCCATCAGTTCTTTACAGTTCATCACTACCAGTAACATCATTCTATAGAATCCCATCAGTTCTTTACAGTTTATCACTACCAGTAACAGCATTCTATAGAATCCCATCAGTTCTTTACAGTTTAT
Source organism: Coregonus clupeaformis (assembly GCF_020615455.1). Taxonomy (NCBI): domain Eukaryota; kingdom Metazoa; phylum Chordata; class Actinopteri; order Salmoniformes; family Salmonidae; genus Coregonus; species Coregonus clupeaformis. The sequence continues at coordinate 166,272 of NW_025534477.1, read as the reverse complement.
CACTACCAGTAACAGCATTCTATAGAATCCCATCAGTTCTTTACAGTTTATCACTACCAGTAACAGCATTCTATAGAATCCCATCAGTTCTTTACAGTTTATCACTACCAGTAACAGCATTCTATAGAATCCCATCAGTTCTTTACAGTTTATCACTACCAGTAACAGCATTCTATAGAATCCCATCAGTTCTTTACAGTTCATCACTACCAGTAACATCATTCTATAGAATCCCATCAGTTCTTTACAGTTTATCACTACCAGTAACAGCATTCTATAGAATCCCATCAGTTCTTTACAGTTTATCACTACCAGTACCAGCATTCTATAGAATCCCATCAGTTCTTTACAGTTTAGCACTACCAGTAACAGCATTCTATAGAATCCCATCAGTTCTTTACAGTTTATCACTACCAGTAACATCATTCTATAGAATCCCATCAGTTCTTTACAGTTTATCACTACCAGTAACAGCATTCTATAGAATCCCATCAGTTCTTTACAGTTTATCACTACCAGTAACAGCATTCTATAGAATCCCATCAGTTCTTTACAGTTTATCACTACCAGTAACATCATTCTATAGAATCCCATCAGTTCTTTACAGTTTATCACTACCAGTAACAGCATTCTATAGAATCCCATCAGTTCTTTACAGTTTATCACTACCAGTAACAGCATTCTATAGAATCCCATCAGTTCTTTACAGTTTATCACTACCAGTAACAGCATTCTATAGCATCCCATCAGTTCTTTACAGTTTATCACTACCAGTAACATCATTCTATAGAATCCCATCAGTTCTTAACAGTTTATCACTACCAGTAACAGCATTCTATAGAATCCCATCAGTTCTTTACAGTTCATCACTACCAGTAACATCATTCTATAGAATCCCATCAGTTCTTTACAGTTTATCACTACCAGTAACAGCATTCTATAGAATCCCATCAGTTCTTTACAGTTTATCACTACCAGTAACAGCATTCTATAGAATCCCATCAGTTCTTTACAGTTTATCACTACCAGTAACAGCATTCTATAGAATCCCATCAGTTCTTTACAGTTCATCACTACCAGTAACAGCATTCTATAGAATCCCATCAGTTCTTTACAGTTTATCACTACCAGTAACAGCATTCTATAGAATCCCATCAGTTCTTTACAGTTTATCACTACCAGTAACAGCATCCTATAGAATCCAATCAGTTCTTTACAGTTCATCACTACCAGTAACAGCATTCTATAGAATCCCATCAGTTCTTTACAGTTCATCACTACCAGTAACATCATTCTATAGAATCCCATCAGTTCTTTACAGTTTATCACTACCAGTAACAGCATTCTATAGAATCCCATCAGTTCTTAACAGTTTATCACTACCAGTAACAGCATTCTATAGAATCCCATCAGTTCTTTACAGTTTAGCACTACCAGTAACAACATTCTATAGAATCCCATCAGTTCTTTACAGTTTAGCACTACCAGTAACATCATTCTATAGAATCCCATCAGTTCTTTACAGTTTATCACTACCAGTAACATCATTCTATAGAATCCCATCAGTTCTTTACAGTTTATCACTACCAGTAACATCATTCTATAGAATCCCATCAGTTCTTTACAGTTTATCACTACCAGTAACAGCATTCTATAGAATCCCTGTCACGGTTTCGGCCGAGGCTGCCTCTCCTCCTTGTTCGGGCAGGCTTCGGCGCTCGTCGTCTCCGGAATTCTAGCTGCCACCGATAGATGTTTCATGTTCGTTTGCTTTTGTCTGTTTGTGTCACACCTGTTTCTGTTTTACGTAATTAGTGTCCTATAAGTTTCTCGTTGTGTTTGTCATGTTTTGTGTATGATTGTTTTTCGTCAGTGTTGTGTTTGCTCGGTTGAGCATAGGTTCTCCACTGCGCTGGAGCATAGTTGCACTTGTTCGTGCACCACTTCGTTTGTCGCACCTGTTTGTGCGCATTTGCCTTTTCGCCTTGTGCGTAATTTAGCTGTTGGGCTTAGTTGTCCTGTTGCCTGTGTTGGGCCAGAAATACAGCATTTTGGAACCTACAGTCGGCGTCCTGCATTTGATTTCCTACACTACACCTACACACGCCCTGACAGAATCATACACCAGTCATGGAATCAGCAGGAGCCGAAGCAGCCCAGACAAGACTGGAAGCCCAGGTTCGGGACCAGCAAGAGCAACTCCTGCAGATGGGGAACGCCCTGCAGGAGGTGATTACCACACTCCGAGGCTGGGGTTCGCCTCCACCACCGCCCGCCCTGCCAGCACCATCGGCCAGCCCGGCCATTCCAGCGCCGGAACCTCGAGGAGTCCGACTATCTCTCCCGAGGGCTTACGACGGGACAGCGGCTGGGTGTCAAGGATTCCTGCTCCAGGTAGAGCTATACCTGGCCACCGTGCACCCGGCACCTTCAGGGCATGAGAGCGTGTCCGCCCTGATCTCCTGCCTGGCCGGAAAAGCGTTGGAGTGGGCCAACGCGGAGTGGAGGAAGATCGACGCCACGACCATCACGTACACCGAGTTCTCCCGCCGCTTTAGGGCGGTGTTTGACCATCCCCCGGAGGGGAAAGTGGCGGGGGAGCGTCTGGTCTTCCTCCGACAGGGGAAGAGAAGTGCCCAGGAATTCGCGCCCAATTCCGTACTCTGGCGGCAGATGCAGGGTGGAATGATCGGGCCCTCATCGATCTATACCGATGCAGCCTACGTGAGGACGTCCGTCGGGAGCTGGCGTGCAGGGACACCAGTCTCACTTTCGACCAGCTGGTGGATATGTCCATCAGGCTGGATAACCTGCTGGCTACCCGCGGGACGTCTTGCGGAGGGTCCGTCCATTCCACCCTCCAGCGCCTCCGAGCCTTGTCCCATGGAGCTCGGGGCGCTGGCGCTAGAGAGAGGAGGGGTCGGCAGGCTAGGGGGTCCATCCACTGCACCAACTGTGGTCGGGAGGACACACCGCGGCTAGGTGCTGGGGATGGCCTCCTAGGGGAGATGACGACAGGCCCCGCACTGGGGATTCCTTCCAGGTGAGTAGGCGCCCCACTCACCCAGAGCTCTCTGTTGCCCATTTCTGTATGCCTGTATGTTTTCCACAGGTAGCACCTCATGCCCAGCATAAGGCGCTGGTAGATTCAGGCGCAGCTGGGAATTTTATTGATAAAAAAGTTTTGTTTAGCGTTAGGGATTCCCCTCATTCCTGTTGATGTTCCTTTTCCCGTTCACGCCCTAGATAGTCGTCCGTTGGGTACGGGCTTGATCAGGGAGGTCACGGCGCCACTTAGGATGTGTGCGCAGGGGGATCATCAGGAGATGATTCAGCTGTTCCTGATTGACTCTCCTGCGTATCCGGTGGTGCTGGGCATGCCCTGGTTGAGTACCCATAACCCAGTGATTTCGTGGCAGGAGAGGGCTCTGATGGAGTGGTCTGCTCAGTGTGTGGGTAGATGTTTGGGTGTTTCCGTAGGGGCTACCTCGGTGGAGAGTCCAAACCAGGTGCCCGCATTGCACATTCCACCTGAGTATGGGGATTTGGCTATCGCGTTTAGTAAGGCGAGGGCGACGCGGTTGCCACCCCATAGGCAGGGGGGATTGTGCGATAAACCTTCAGGCAGGAGCTGCGCTCCCACGGAGTCATGTGTATCCTCTGTCTCAGGAGGAGAAGAAAGCTATGGAGATTTACATAGACGAATCGCTGAGACAAGGATACATACGGCCGTCCACTTCCCCGCGTCCTCGAGTTTCTTTTTCGTGAAGAAGAAGGATGGTGGTTTGCGTCCGTGCATCGATTACCGTGGTCTCAATCAGATTACGGTGAAGTATAGTTATCCACTCCCGCTGATTGCGACCATGACTGAGTCGTTGCATGGGGCGCGTTTCTTCACGAAATTAGATCTCAGGAGCGCGTACAACTTGGTGCGCATCAAGAAGGATGATGAATGGAAAACAGCCTTTAGTACCACCTCGGGCCATTACGAGTATCTAGTCATGCCATACGGGTTGATGAATGCTCCATCGGTTTTCCAATCATTTGTGGATGAGATCTTCAGGGACATGCAGGGACTGGGAGTCGTTGTGTACATAGATGACATTCTCGTGTACTCACCTACCCGTGTCGAGCATGTGGCCCTGGTGCGCAGAGTGTTGCGGAGGCTGGTGGAGCACGACCTGTATGTGAAGGCAGAGAAGTGTCTGTTTTTCCAGGAGTCGATCTCCTTTTTGGGGTATCAGTTGTCAGCGTCAGGGGTGAAGATGGAGGTAGACCGAAGGCGTCGGCCGTGCGTAATTGGCAAACACCAACCACTGTGAAAGAGGTGCAGCAGTTTTTGGGGTTTGCGAATTACTACCGGAGGTTTATCCGGGGTTTTTGGGCAAGTGGCAGCTCCCATCACGTCTCTCTTGAAGGGGGGTCCGGTGCGTCTGCAGTGGTCAGTCGAGGCGGACAGGGCGTTTGGGAGGCTGAAGGACCTGTTTACCTCGGCCCCGGTGCTGGCGCATCCGGATCCCTCTTTACCATTTCAGGTAGAGGTGGACGCGTCTGAGGCCGGTATTGGCGCCGTGCTTTCACAACGGTCAGGCGCGCCACCTAAACTCCGCCCCTGTGCCTTCTATTCCAAGAAGCTCAGCCCGGCGGAGCGAAATTATGACATAGGGGACAGGGAGCTGTTAGCTGTGGTACAGGCCCTTAAGGTGTGGAGGCACTGGCTTGAGGGGGCTCAGTTTAGCACTACCAGTAACAGCATTCTATAGAATCCCATCAGTTCTTTACAGTTCATCACTACCAGTAACATCATTCTATAGAATCCCATCAGTTCTTTACAGTTTATCACTACCAGTAACAGCATTCTATAGAATCCCATCAGTTCTTTACAGTTTTCCCTTTCCTCATTTTGACGGACCACCGTAACCTGGAGTACATCCGGGCAGCGAGGAGGCTGAACCCTCGGCAGGCTAGATGGAGTATGTTTTTGACCCGTTTCTCTTTTAAGATCACCTACATCCCTGGGTCACAAAACGGGAAGGCAGATGCGCTGTCTCGGCTGTATGACGGGGAGGAGAGGTTCGTGGAGCCCACTCCCATACTGCCGGAGTCGTGTCTAGTGGCACCGGTGGTGTGGGAGCTCGATTCTGAGCTCGAGCGGGCATTACGCACCGACCCTAGTCCACCACAATGCCCGGAGGGTCGGAAGTATGTTCCGCTCGAGTGTCGGGATCGATTGATCTATTGGGCTCACACGTCACCCTCCTCTGGACACCCGGGTATCGGCCGGACAGTGCACTGTCTTAGTGCCAAATATTGGTGGCCCACGTTGGCCAGGGATGTGAGGGTTTATGTTTCCTCCTGCTCGGTGTGCGCCCAGTGTAAGGCGCCTAGACATCTGCCTAGGGGTAAGTTACTGCCCCTGCCCGTTCCACAACGACCATGGTCCCACCTCTCGGTGGATTTTATAACTGACCTTCCTCTCTCCCAAGGGAATACTACCATCCTGGTCGTTGTGGACCGGTTCTCTAAGGCCTGTCGTTTGCTCCCCATGCCGGGTCTTCCTACGGCCCTGCAAACTGCCGAGGCACTGTTTACCCATGTGTTCCGGCACTACGGGGTGCCCGAGGACATTGTGGCTGATCGGGGTCCCCAATTCACCTCCAGGGTCTGGAGAGCGTTTATGGAGCGGTTGGGGGTCTCGGTGAGCCTCACCTCGGGCTACCACCCGGAGAGCAATGGGCAGGTGGAGCAACGTAAACCAGGATGTGGGTAGGTTTCTCAGAACATACTGCCAGGACCGGCCGGAGGAGTGGTCAAGGTACGTTCCCTGGGCCGAGATGGCCCAGAATTCCCTACGCCATTCCTCCACGAACCTAACCCCATTTCAATGTGTGTTAGGTTACCAGCCGGTTCTGGCACCCTGGCAGCAGAGCCAGATCGAGGCTCCTGCGGTGGATGAGTGGGCGCGGCGCTCGGAGGAGACTTGGAACGCTGCACACGTCCACCTGCAGCGGGCCCTCCGACGTCAGAAGGCGGCGCTGATCTCCACCGCAGTGAGGCACCGGTGTACGCACCTGGTGATTGAGTCTGGCTCTCTACCAGAAACCTGCCCCTCCGCCTGCCCTGTCGGAAACTGGGTCGGCGGTTTGTAGGGCCATTTAAAGTCCTGAGGAGGTTGAACGAGGTTTGTTATAGATTACAGCTTCCTGTGGAGTATAAGTGTATTAACCCCTCGTTCCATGTGTCCCTTCTCAGGCCGGTGGTAGCGGGCCCACTCCAAGAAGATGAGATCTTGGAGACTCCTCCGCCCCCGTTGGACATCGAGGGGGCACCGGCGTACTCCGTGAGATCCATCTTGGATTCGAGACGTCGGATGGGGGTCTCCAGTATCTAGTGGAGTGGGAGGGGTACGGTCCGGAGGAGCGGTGCTGGGTGCCGAGGAGAGACGTGTTGGACCCGTCGCTCCTGACGGAGTTCCATCGGAGGCGTCCCGACGCGCCCTGCGCCGCGTCCCCCCTGGCCGTCCCGAGGCCGGAGTCGGCGCGCGTCTGGAGCCGCGCGTCAAGGGGGTACTGTCACGGTTTCGGCCGAGGCTGCCTCTCCTCCTTGTTCGGGCAGGCTTCGGCGCTCGTCGTCTCCGAATTCTAGCTGCCACCGATAGATGTTTCATGTTCGTTTGCTTTTGTCTGTTTGTGTCACACCTGTTTCTGTTTTACGTAATTAGTGTCCTATAAGTTTCTCGTTGTGTTTGTCATGTGTTGTGTATGATTGTTTTTCGTCAGTGTTGTGTTTGCTCGGTTGAGCATAGGTTCTCCACTGCGCTGGAGCATAGTTGCACTTGTTCGTGCACCACTTCGTTTGTCGCACCTGTTTGTGCGCATTTGCCTTTTCGCCTTGTGCGTAATTTAGCTGTTGGGCTTAGTTGTCCTGTTGCCTGTGTTGGGCCAGAAATACAGCATTTTGGAACCTACAGTCGGCGTCCTGCATTTGATTTCCTACACTACACCTACACACGCCCTGACAATCCCATTAGTTCTTTACAGTTCATCACTACCAGTAACATCATTGTATAGAATCCCATCAGTTCTTTACAGTTTAGCACTACCAGTAACAGCATTCTATAGAATCCCATCAGTTCTTTACAGTTTATCACTACCAGTAACAGCATTCTATAGAATCCCATCAGTTCTTTACAGTTTATCACTACCAGTAACAGCATTCTATAGAATCCCATCAGTTCTTTACAGTTTATCACTACCAGTAACATCATTCTATAGAATCCCATCAGTTCTTAACAGTTTATCACTACCAGTAACAGCATTCTATACAATCCCATCAGTTCTTTACAGTTTAGCACTACCAGTAACAGCATTCTATAGAATCCCATCAGTTCTTTACAGTTCATCACTACCAGTAACATCATTCTATAGAATCCCATCAGTTCTTTACAGTTTATCACTACCAGTAACAGCATTCTATAGAATCCCATCAGTTCTTTACAGTTTATCACTACCAGTAACAGCATTCTATAGAATCCCATCAGTTCTTTACAGTTTAGCACTACCAGTAACAGCATTCTATAGAATCCCATCAGTTCTTTACAGTTCATCACTACCAGTAACATCATTCTATAGAATCCCATCAGTTCTTTACAGTTTATCACTACCAGTAACATCATTCTATAGAATCCCATCAGTTATTTACAGTTTATCACTACCAGTAACATCATTCTATAGAATCCCATCAGTTCAATACAGTTTATCACAACCAGTAACAGCATTCTATAGAATCCCATCAGTTCTTTACAGTTTATCACTACCAGTAACATCATTCTATAGAATCCCATCAGTTCCTTACAGTTTAGCACTACCAGTAACATCATTCTATAGAATCCCATCAGTTCTTTACAGTTTATCACTACCAGTAACATCATTCTATAGAATCCCATCAGTTCTTTACAGTTCATCACTACCAGTAACATCATTCTATAGAATCCCATCAGTTCTTTACAGTTTATCACTACCAGTAACATCATTCTATAGAATCCCATCAGTTCTTTACAGTTTATCACTACCAGTAACATCATTCTATAGAATCCCATCAGTTCAATACAGCTTATCACTACCAGTAACATCATTCTATAGAATCCCATCAGTTCTTTACAGTTTATCACTACCAGTAACAGCATTCTATAGAATCCCATCAGTTCTTTACAGTTTATCACTACCAGTAACATCATTCTATATAATCCCATCAGTTCTTTACAGTTTAGCACTACCAGTAACATCATTCTATAGAATCCCATCAGTTCTTTACAGTTTATCACTACCAGTAACATCATTCTATAGAATCCCATCAGTTCTTTACAGTTTATCACTACCAGTAACAGCATTCTATAGAATCCCATCAGTTCTTTACAGTTTATCACTACCAGTAACAGCATTCTATAGAATCCCATCAGTTCTTTACAGTTCATCACTACCAGTAACATCATTCTATAGAATCCCATCAGTTCTTTACAGTTTAGCACTACCAGTAACAGCATTCTATAGAATCCCATCAGTTCTTTACAGTTTATCACTACCAGTAACAGCATTCTATAGAATCCCATCAGTTCTTTACAGTTTATCACTACCAGTAACAGCATTCTATAGAATCCCATCAGTTCTTTACAGTTTATCACTACCAGTAACAGCATTCTATAGAATCCCATCAGTTCTTTACAGTTTAGCACTACCAGTAACAGCATTCTATAGAATCCCATCAGTTCTTTACAGTTCATCACTACCAGTAACATCATTTTATAGAATCCCATCAGTTCTTTACAGTTTATCACTACCAGTAACAGCATTCTATAGAATCCCATCAGTTCTTTACAGTTTATCACTACCAGTAACATCATTCTATAGAATCCCATCAGTTCTTTATAGTTTATCACTACCAGTAACATCATTCTATAGAATCCCATCAGTTATTTACAGTTTATCACTACCAGTAACAGCATTCTATAGAATCCCATCAGTTCTTTACAGTTTATCACTACCAGTAACATCATTCTATAGAATCCCATCAGTTCTTTACAGTTCATCACTACCAGTAACAGCATTCTATAGAATCCCATCAGTTCTTTACAGTTTATCACTACCAGTAACATCATTCTATAGAATCCCATCAGTTCTTTACAGTTTAGCACTACCAGTAACATCATTCTATAGAATCCCATCAGTTCTTTACAGTTTATCACTACCAGTAACATCATTCTATAGAATCCCATCAGTTCTTTACAGTTTATAACTACCAGTAACATCATTCTATAGAATCCCATCAGTTCTTTACAGTTCATCACTACCAGTAACATCATTCTATAGAATCCCATCAGTTCAATACAGTTTATCACTACCAGTAACAGCATTCTATAGAATCCCATCAGTTCTTTACAGTTTATCACTACCAGTAACATCATTCTATAGAATCCTATCAGTTCTTTACAGTTTAGCACTACCAGTAACAGCATTCTATAGAATCCCATCAGTTCTTTACAGTTTATCACTACCAGTAACATCATTCTATAGAATCCCATCAGTTCTTTACAGTTTATCACTACCAGTAACAGCATTCTATAGAATCCCATCAGTTCTTTACAGTTTATCACTACCAGTAACAGCATTCTATAGAATCCCATCAGTTCTTTACAGTTCATCACTACCAGTAACATCATTCTATAGAATCCCATCATTTCTTTACAGTTTAGCACTACCAGTAACAGCATTCTATAGAATCCCATCAGTTCTTTACAGTTTATCACTACCAGTAACAGCATTCTATAGAATCCCATCAGTTCTTTACAGTTTATCACTACCAGTAACAGCATTCTATAGAATCCCATCAGTTCTTTACAGTTTATCACTACCAGTAACATCATTCTATAGAATCCCATCAGTTCTTAACAGTTTATCACTACCAGTAACAGCATTCTATAGAATCCCATCAGTTCTTTACAGTTTAGCACTACCAGTAACAGCATTCTATAGAATCCCATCAGTTCTTTACAGTTCATCACTACCAGTAACATCATTCTATAGAATCCCATCAGTTCTTTACAGTTTATCACTACCAGTAACATCATTCTATAGAATCCCATCAGTTCTTTACAGTTCATCACTACCAGTAACAGCATTCTATAGAATCCCATCAGTTCTTTACAGTTTATCACTACCAGTAACATCATTCTATAGAATCCCATCAGTTCTTTACAGTTTAGCACTACCAGTAACATCATTCTATAGAATCCCATCAGTTCTTTACAGTTTATCACTACCAGTAACATCATTCTATAGAATCCCATCAGTTCTTTACAGTTTATCACTACCAGTAACATCATTCTATAGAATCCCATCAGTTCTTTACAGTTTATCACTACCAGTAACATCATTCTATAGAATCCCATCAGTTCTTTACAGTTTATCACTACCAGTAACATCATTCTATAGAATCCCATCAGTTCAATACAGTTTATCACTACCAGTAACAGCATTCTATAGAATCCCATCAGTTCTTTACAGTTTATCACTACCAGTAACATCATTCTATAGAATCCCATCAGTTCTTTACAGTTTAGCACTACCAGTAACATCATTCTATAGAATCCCATCAGTTCTTTACAGTTTATCACTACCAGTAACATCATTCTATAGAATCCCATCAGTTCTTTACAGTTTATCACTACCAGTAACAGCATTCTATAGAATCCCATCAGTTTTTACAGTTTATCACTACCAGTAACAGCATTCTATAGAATCCCATCAGTTCTTTACAGTTCATCACTACCAGTAACATCATTCTATAGAATCCCATCAGTTCTTTACAGTTTAGCACTACCAGTAACAACATTATATAGAATCCCATCAGTTCTTTACAGTTTATCACTACCAGTAACAGCATTCTATAGAATCCCATCAGTTCTTTACAGTTTATCACTACCAGTAACAGCATTCTATAGAATCCCATCAGTTCTTTACAGTTTATCACTACCAGTAACATCATTCTATAGAATCCCATCAGTTCTTAACAGTTTATCACTACCAGTAACAGCATTCTATAGAATCCCATCAGTTCTTTACAGTTTAGCACTACCAGTAACAGCATTCTATAGAATCCCATCAGTTCTTTACAGTTCATCACTACCAGTAACATCATTCTATAGAATCCCATCAGTTCTTTACAGTTTATCACTACCAGTAACAGCATTCTATAGAATCCCATCAGTTCTTTACAGTTTAGCACTACCAGTAACAGCATTCTATAGAATCCCATCAGTTCTTTACAGTTCATCACTACCAGTAACATCATACTATAGAATCCCATCAGTTCTTTACAGTTTATCACTACCAGTAACAGCATTCTATAGAATCCCATCAGTTCTTTACAGTTTATCACTACCAGTAACAGCATTCTATAGAATCCCATCAGTTCTTTACAGTTCATCACTACCAGTAACATCATTCTATAGAATCCCATCAGTTCTTTACAGTTTAGCACTACCAGTAACAGCATTCTATAGAATCCCATCAGTTCTTTACAGTTTATCACTACCAGTAACAGCATTCTATAGAATCCCATCAGTTCTTTACAGTTTATCACTACCAGTAACAGCATTCTATAGAATCCCATCAGTTCTTTACAGTTCATCACTACCAGTAACATCATTCTATAGAATCCCATCAGTTCTTTACAGTTTAGCACTACCAGTAACAACATTATATAGAATCCCATCAGTTCTTTACAGTTTATCACTACCAGTAACATCATTCTATAGAATCCCATCAGTTCTTTACAGTTTATCACTACCAGTAACATCATTCTATAGAATCCCATCAGTTCAATACAGTTTATCACTACCAGTAACATCATTCTATAGAATCCCATCAGTTCTTTACAGTTTATCACTACCAGTAACAGCATTCTATAGAATCCCATCAGTTCTTTACAGTTTATCACTACCAGTAACATCATTCTATATAATCCCATCAGTTCTTTACAGTTTAGCACTACCAGTAACATCATTCTATAGAATCCCATCAGTTCTTTACAGTTTATCACTACCAGTAACATCATTCTATAGAATCCCATCAGTTCTTTACAGTTTATCACTACCAGTAACAGCATTCTATAGAATCCCATCAGTTCTTTACAGTTTATCACTACCAGTAACAGCATTCTATAGAATCCCATCAGTTCTTTACAGTTCATCACTACCAGTAACATCATTCTATAGAATCCCATCAGTTCTTTACAGTTTAGCACTACCAGTAACAGCATTCTATAGAATCCCATCAGTTCTTTACAGTTTATCACTACCAGTAACAGCATTCTATAGAATCCCATCAGTTCTTTACAGTTTATCACTACCAGTAACAGCATTCTATAGAATCCCATCAGTTCTTTACAGTTTATCACTACCAGTAACAGCATTCTATAGAATCCCATCAGTTCTTTACAGTTTAGCACTACCAGTAACAGCATTCTATAGAATCCCATCAGTTCTTTACAGTTCATCACTACCAGTAACATCATTTTATAGAATCCCATCAGTTCTTTACAGTTTATCACTACCAGTAACAGCATTCTATAGAATCCCATCAGTTCTTTACAGTTTATCACTACCAGTAACATCATTCTATAGAATCCCATCAGTTCTTTATAGTTTATCACTACCAGTAACATCATTCTATAGAATCCCATCAGTTATTTACAGTTTATCACTACCAGTAACAGCATTCTATAGAATCCCATCAGTTCTTTACAGTTTATCACTACCAGTAACATCATTCTATAGAATCCCATCAGTTCTTTACAGTTCATCACTACCAGTAACAGCATTCTATAGAATCCCATCAGTTCTTTACAGTTTATCACTACCAGTAACATCATTCTATAGAATCCCATCAGTTCTTTACAGTTTAGCACTACCAGTAACATCATTCTATAGAATCCCATCAGTTCTTTACAGTTTATCACTACCAGTAACATCATTCTATAGAATCCCATCAGTTCTTTACAGTTTATAACTACCAGTAACATCATTCTATAGAATCCCATCAGTTCTTTACAGTTCATCACTACCAGTAACATCATTCTATAGAATCCCATCAGTTCAATACAGTTTATCACTACCAGTAACAGCATTCTATAGAATCCCATCAGTTCTTTACAGTTTATCACTACCAGTAACATCATTCTATAGAATCCTATCAGTTCTTTACAGTTTAGCACTACCAGTAACAGCATTCTATAGAATCCCATCAGTTCTTTACAGTTTATCACTACCAGTAACATCATTCTATAGAATCCCATCAGTTCTTTACAGTTTATCACTACCAGTAACAGCATTCTATAGAATCCCATCAGTTCTTTACAGTTTATCACTACCAGTAACAGCATTCTATAGAATCCCATCAGTTCTTTACAGTTCATCACTACCAGTAACATCATTCTATAGAATCCCATCATTTCTTTACAGTTTAGCACTACCAGTAACAGCATTCTATAGAATCCCATCAGTTCTTTACAGTTTATCACTACCAGTAACAGCATTCTATAGAATCCCATCAGTTCTTTACAGTTTATCACTACCAGTAACAGCATTCTATAGAATCCCATCAGTTCTTTACAGTTTATCACTACCAGTAACATCATTCTATAGAATCCCATCAGTTCTTAACAGTTTATCACTACCAGTAACAGCATTCTATAGAATCCCATCAGTTCTTTACAGTTTAGCACTACCAGTAACAGCATTCTATAGAATCCCATCAGTTCTTTACAGTTCATCACTACCAGTAACATCATTCTATAGAATCCCATCAGTTCTTTACAGTTTATCACTACCAGTAACATCATTCTATAGAATCCCATCAGTTCTTTACAGTTCATCACTACCAGTAACAGCATTCTATAGAATCCCATCAGTTCTTTACAGTTTATCACTACCAGTAACATCATTGTATAGAATCCCATCAGTTCTTTACAGTTTAGCACTACCAGTAACATCATTCTATAGAATCCCATCAGTTCTTTACAGTTTATCACTACCAGTAACATCATTCTATAGAATCCCATCAGTTCTTTACAGTTTATCACTACCAGTAACATCATTCTATAGAATCCCATCAGTTCTTTACAGTTTATCACTACCAGTAACATCATTCTATAGAATCCCATCAGTTCTTTACAGTTTATCACTACCAGTAACATCATTCTATAGAATCCCATCAGTTCAATACAGTTTATCACTACCAGTAACAGCATTCTATAGAATCCCATCAGTTCTTTACAGTTTATCACTACCAGTAACATCATTCTATAGAATCCCATCAGTTCTTTACAGTTTAGCACTACCAGTAACATCATTCTATAGAATCCCATCAGTTCTTTACAGTTTATCACTACCAGTAACATCATTCTATAGAATCCCATCAGTTCTTTACAGTTTATCACTACCAGTAACAGCATTCTATAGAATCCCATCCGTTTTTTACAGTTTATCACTACCAGTAACAGCATTCTATAGAATCCCATCAGTTCTTTACAGTTCATCACTACCAGTAACATCATTCTATAGAATCCCATCAGTTCTTTACAGTTTAGCACTACCAGTAACAACATTATATAGAATCCCATCAGTTCTTTACAGTTTATCACTACCAGTAACAGCATTCTATAGAATCCCATCAGTTCTTTACAGTTTATCACTACCAGTAACAGCATTCTATAGAATCCCATCAGTTCTTTACAGTTTATCACTACCAGTAACATCATTCTATAGAATCCCATCAGTTCTTAACAGTTTATCACTACCAGTAACAGCATTCTATAGAATCCCATCAGTTCTTTACAGTTTAGCACTACCAGTAACAGCATTCTATAGAATCCCATCAGTTCTTTACAGTTCATCACTACCAGTAACATCATTCTATAGAATCCCATCAGTTCTTTACAGTTTATCACTACCAGTAACAGCATTCTATAGAATCCCATCAGTTCTTTACAGTTTATCACTACCAGTAACAGCATTCTATAGAATCCCATCAGTTCTTTACAGTTCATCACTACCAGTAACATCATTCTATAGAATCCCATCAGTTCTTTACAGTTTAGCACTACCAGTAACAGCATTCTATAGAATCCCATCAGTTCTTTACAGTTTATCACTACCAGTAACAGCATTCTATAGAATCCCATCAGTTCTTTACAGTTTATCACTACCAGTAACAGCATTCTATAGAATCCCATCAGTTCTTTACAGTTTATCACTACCAGTAACATCATTCTATAGAATCCCATCAGTTCTTAACAGTTTATCACTACCAGTAACAGCATTCTATAGAATCCCATCAGTTCTTTACAGTTTAGCACTACCAGTAACAGCATTCTATAGAATCCCATCAGTTCTTTACAGTTCATCACTACCAGTAACATCATTCTATAGAATCCCATCAGTTCTTTACAGTTTATCACTACCAGTAACAGCATTCTATAGAATCCCATCAGTTCTTTACAGTTTATCACTACCAGTAACAGCATTCTATAGAATCCCATCAGTTCTTTACAGTTTAGCACTACCAGTAACAGCATTCTATAGAATCCCATCAGTTCTTTACAGTTCATCACTACCAGTAACATCATACTATAGAATCCCATCAGTTCTTTACAGTTTATCACTACCAGTAACAGCATTCTATAGAATCCCATCAGTTCTTTACAGTTTATCACTACCAGTAACAGCATTCTATAGAATCCCATCAGTTATTTACAGTTCATCACTACCAGTAACATCATTCTATAGAATCCCATCAGTTCTTTACAGTTTAGCACTACCAGTAACAGCATTCTATAGAATCCCATCAGTTCTTTACAGTTTATCACTACCAGTAACAGCATTCTATAGAATCCCATCAGTTCTTTACAGTTTATCACTACCAGTAACAGCATTCTATAGAATCCCATCAGTTCTTTACAGTTCATCACTACCAGTAACATCATTCTATAGAATCCCATCAGTTCTTTACAGTTTAGCACTACCAGTAACAACATTATATAGAATCCCATCAGTTCTTTACAGTTTATCACTACCAGTAACAGCATTCTATAGAATCCCATCAGTTCTTTACAGTTTATCACTACCAGTAACAGCATTCTATAGAATCCCATCAGTTCTTTACAGTTTATCACTACCAGTAACATCATTCTATAGAATCCCATCAGTTCTTAACAGTTTATCACTACCAGTAACAGCATTCTATAGAATCCCATCAGTTCTTTACAGTTTAGCACTACCAGTAACATCATTCTATAGAATCCCATCAGTTCTTTACAGTTTAGCACTACCAGTAACAACATTATATAGAATCCCATCAGTTCTTTACAGTTTATCACTACCAGTAACAGCATTCTATAGAATCCCATCAGTTCTTTACAGTTTATCACTACCAGTAACAGCATTCTATAGAATCCCATCAGTTCTTTACAGTTTATCACTACCAGTAACATCATTCTATAGAATCCCATCAGTTCTTAACAGTTTATCACTACCAGTAACAGCATTCTATAGAATCCCATCAGTTCTTTACAGTTTAGCACTACCAGTAACAGCATTCTATAGAATCCCATCAGTTCTTTACAGTCATCACTACCAGTAACATCATTCTATAGAATCCCATCAGTTCTTTACAGTTTATCACTACCAGTAACAGCATTCTATAGAATCCCATCAGTTCTTTACAGTTTATCACTACCAGTAACAGCATTCTATAGAATCCCATCAGTTCTTTACAGTTCATCACTACCAGTAACATCATTCTATAGAATCCCATCAGTTCTTTACAGTTTAGCACTACCAGTAACATCATTCTATAGAATCCCATCAGTTCTTTACAGTTTATCACTACCAGTAACAGCATTCTATAGAATCCCATCAGTTCTTTACAGTTTATCACTACCAGTAACAGCATTCTATAGAATCCCATCAGTTCTTTACAGTTTATCACTACCAGTAACATCATTCTATAGAATCCCATCAGTTCTTAACAGTTTATCACTACCAGTAACAGCATTCTATAGAATCCCATCAGTTCTTTACAGTTTAGCACTACCAGTAACAGCATTCTATAGAATCCCATCAGTTCTTTACAGTTTAGCACTACCAGTAACAGCATTCTATAGAATCCCATCAGTTCTTTACAGTTTATCACTACCAGTAACAGCATTCTATAGAATCCCATCAGTTCTTTACAGTTTATCACTACCAGTAACATCATTCTATAGAATCCCATCAGTTCTTAACAGTTTATCACTACCAGTAACAGCATTCTATAGAATCCCATCAGTTCTTTACAGTTTAGCACTACCAGTAACAGCATTCTATAGAATCCCATCAGTTCTTTACAGTTTATCACTACCAGTAACAGCATTCTATAGAATCCCATCAGTTCTTTACAGTTTATCACTACCAGTAACAGCATTCTATAGAATCCCATCAGTTCTTTACAGTTTATCACTACCAGTAACATCATTCTATAGAATCCCATCAGTTCTTAACAGTTTATCACTACCAGTAACAGCATTCTATAGAATCCCATCAGTTCTTTACAGTTTAGCACTACCAGTAACAGCATTCTATAGAATCCCATCAGTTCTTTACAGTTTAGCACTACCAGTAACAGCATTCTATAGAATCCCATCAGTTCTTTACAGTTTATCACTACCAGTAACAGCATTCTATAGAATCCCATCAGTTCTTTACAGTTTATCACTACCAGTAACATCATTCTATAGAATCCCATCAGTTCTTAACAGTTTATCACTACCAGTAACAGCATTCTATAGAATCCCATCAGTTCTTTACAGTTTAGCACTACCAGTAACAGCATTCTATAGAATCCCATCAGTTCTTTACAGTTTATCACTACCAGTAACAGCATTCTATAGAATCCCATCAGTTCTTTACAGTTTATCACTACCAGTAACAGCATTCTATAGAATCCCATCAGTTCTTTACAGTTTATCACTACCAGTAACATCATTCTATAGAATCCCATCAGTTCTTAACAGTTTATCACTACCAGTAACAGCATTCTATAGAATCCCATCAGTTCTTTACAGTTTAGCACTACCAGTAACAGCATTCTATAGAATCCCATCAGTTCTTTACAGTTTATCACTACCAGTAACAGCATTCTATAGAATCCCATCAGTTCTTTACAGTTTATCACTACCAGTAACAGCATTCTATAGAATCCCATCAGTTCTTTACAGTTTATCACTACCAGTAACATCATTCTATAGAATCCCATCAGTTCTTAACAGTTTATCACTACCAGTAACAGCATTCTATAGAATCCCATCAGTTCTTTACAGTTTAGCACTACCAGTAACAGCATTCTATAGAATCCCATCAGTTCTTTACAGTTCATCACTACCAGTAACATCATTCTATAGAATCCCATCAGTTCTTTACAGTTTATCACTACCAGTAACAGCATTCTATAGAATCCCATCAGTTCTTTACAGTTTATCACTACCAGTAACAGCATTCTATAGAATCCCATCAGTTCTTTACATTTCATCACTACCAGTAACATCATTCTATAGAATCCCATCAGTTCTTTACAGTTTAGCACTACCAGTAACAGCATTCTATAGAATCCCATCAGTTCTTTACAGTTTATCACTACCAGTAACAGCATTCTATAGAATCCCATCAGTTCTTTACAGTTTATCACTACCAGTAACAGCATTCTATAGAATCCCATCAGTTCTTTACAGTTTATCACTACCAGTAACATCATTCTATAGAATCCCATCAGTTCTTAACAGTTTATCACTACCAGTAACAGCATTCTATAGAATCCCATCAGTTCTTTACAGTTTAGCACTTCCAGTAACAGCATTCTATAGAATCCCATCAGTTCTTTACAGTTCATCACTACCAGTAACATCATTCTATAGAATCCCATCAGTTCTTTACAGTTTATCACTACCAGTAACAGCATTCTATACAATCCCATCAGTTCTTTACAGTTTATCACTACCAGTAACAGCATTCTATAGAATCCCATCAGTTCTTTACAGTTTAGCACTACCAGTAACAGCATTCTATAGAATCCCATCAGTTCTTTACAGTTCATCACTACCAGTAACATCATACTATAGAATCCCATCAGTTCTTTACAGTTTATCACTACCAGTAACAGCATTCTATAGAATCCCATCAGTTCTTTACAGTTTATCACTACCAGTAACATCATTCTATAGAATCCCATCAGTTCTTTACAGTTTAGCACTACCAGTAACAGCATTCTATAGAATCCCATCAGTTCTTTACAGTTCATCACTACCAGTAACATCATTCTATAGAATCCCATCAGTTCTTTACAGTTTATCACTACCAGTAACAGCATTCTATAGAATCCCATCAGTTCTTTACAGTTTATCCCTACCAGTAACATCATTCTATAGAATCCCATCAGTTCTTTACAGTTCAGCACTACCAGTAACATCATTCTATAGAATCCCATCATTCTTTACAGTTTATCACTACCAGTAAAATCATTCTATAGAATCCCATCATTTCTTTACAGTTTATCACTACCAGTAACAGCATTCTATAGAATCCCATCAGTTCTTTACAGTTTATCACTACCAGTAACAGCATTCTATAGAATCCCATCAGTTCTTTACAGTTTATCACTACCAGTAACAGCATTCTATAGAATCCCATCAGTTCTTAACAGTTCATCACTACCAGTAACAGCATTCTATAGAATCCCATCAGTTCTTTACAGTTCCGCACTACCAGTAACAGCATTCTATAGAATCCCATCAGTTCTTAACAGTTTATCACTACCAGTAACAGCATTCTATAGAATCCCATCAGTTCTTTACAGTTTAGCACTACCAGTAACAGCATTCTATAGAATCCCATCAGTTCTTTACAGTTCATCACTACCAGTAACATAATTCTATAGAATCCCATCAGTTCTTTACAGTTTATCACTACCAGTAACAGCATTCTATAGAATCCCATCAGTTCTTTACAGTTTATCACTACCAGTAACAGCATTCTATAGAATCCCATCAGTTCTTTTACAGTTTAGCACTACCAGTAACAGCATTCTATAGAATCCCATCAGTTCTTTACAGTTCATCACTACCAGTAACATCATTCTATAGAATCCCATCAGTTCTTTACAGTTTATCACTACCAGTAACATCATTCTATAGAATCCCATCAGTTCTTTACAGTTTATCACTACCAGTAACATCATTCTATAGAATCCCATCAGTTCAATACAGTTTATCACAACCAGTAACAGCATTCTATAGAATCCCATCAGTTCTTTACAGTTTATCACTACCAGTAACATCATTCTATAGAATCCCATCAGTTCCTTACAGTTTTTTCACTACCAGTAACATCATTCTATAGAATCCCATCAGTTCTTTACAGTTTATCACTACCAGTAACATCATTCTATAGAATCCCATCAGTTCTTTACAGTTTATCACTACCAGTAACATCATTCTATAGAATCCCATCAGTTCTTTACAGTTTATCACTACCAGTAACATCATTCTATAGAATCCCATCAGTTCTTTACAGTTTATCACTACCAGTAACATCATTCTATAGAATCCCATCAGTTCAATACAGTTTATCACTACCAGTAACATCATTCTATAGAATCCCATCAGTTCTTTACAGTTTATCACTACCAGTAACATCATTCTATAGAATCCCATCAGTTCTTTACAGTTTATCACTACCAGTAACATCATTCTATAGAATCCCATCAGTTCTTTACAGTTTATCACTACCAGTAACATCATTCTATAGAATCCCATCAGTTCTTTACAGTTTATCACTACCAGTAACATCATTCTATAGAATCCCATCAGTTCAATACAGTTTATCACTACCAGTAACATCATTCTATAGAATCCCGTCAGTTCTTTACAGTTTAGCACTACCAGTAACATCATTCTATAGAATCCCATCAGTTCTTTACAGTTTAGCACTACCAGTAACATCATTCTATAGAATCCCATCAGTTCTTTACAGTTTATCACTACCAGTAACATCATTCTATAGAATCCCATCAGTTCTTTACAGTTTATCACTACCAGTAACATCATTCTATAGAATCCCATCAGTTCTTTACAGTTTATCACTACCAGTAACATCATTCTATAGAATCCCATCAGTTCAATACAGTTTATCACTACCAGTAACAGCATTCTATAGAATCCCATCAGTTCTTTACAGTTTATCACTACCAGTAACATCATTCTATAGAATCCCATCGGTTCTTTACAGTTTAGCACTACCAGTAACATCATTCTATAGAATCCCATCAGTTCTTTACAGTTTATCACTACCAGTAACAGCATTCTATAGAATCCCATCAGTTCTTTACAGTTTATCACTACCAGTAACAGCATTCTATAGAATCCCATCAGTTCTTTACAGTTCATCACTACCAGTAACATCATTCTATAGAATCCCATCAGTTCTTTACAGTTTAGCACTACCAGTAACAGCATTCTATAGAATCCCATCAGTTCTTTACAGTTTACCACTACCAGTAACAGCATTCTATAGAATCCCATCAGTTCTTTACAGTTTATCACTACCAGTAACAGCATTCTATAGAATCCCATCAGTTCTTTACAGTTTATCACTACCAGTAACATCATTCTATAGAATCCCATCAGTTCTTAACAGTTTATCACTACCAGTAACAGCATTCTATAGAATCCCATCAGTTCTTTACAGTTTAGCACTACCAGTAACAGCATTCTATAGAATCCCATCAGTTCTTTACAGTTCATCACTACCAGTAACATCATTCTATAGAATCCCATCAGTTCTTTACAGTTTATCACTACCAGTAACAGCATTCTATAGAATCCCATCAGTTCTTTACAGTTTATCACTACCAGTAACAGCATTCTATAGAATCCCATCAGTTCTTTACATTTCATCACTACCAGTAACATCATTCTATAGAATCCCATCAGTTCTTTACAGTTTAGCAATACCAGTAACAGCATTCTATAGAATCCCATCAGTTCTTTACAGTTTATCACTACCAGTAACAGCATTCTATAGAATCCCATCAGTTCTTTACAGTTTATCACTACCAGTAACAGCATTCTATAGAATCCCATCAGTTCTTTACAGTTTATCACTACCAGTAACATCATTCTATAGAATCCCATCAGTTCTTAACAGTTTATCACTACCAGTAACAGCATTCTATAGAATCCCATCAGTTCTTTACAGTTTAGCACTACCAGTAACAGCATTCTATAGAATCCCATCAGTTCTTTACAGTTCATCACTACCAGTAACATCATTCTATAGAATCCCATCAGTTCTTTACAGTTTATCACTACCAGTAACAGCATTCTATAGAATCCCATCAGTTCTTTACAGTTTATCACTACCAGTAACAGCATTCTATAGAATCCCATTGTGACACTCTGGCTCTATGGACTTTGATTTTGAGCCAGGGTTGTTATTTTTCACTTGGGTGTATTTCTATGTTGGTTATTCTAGTTGTTTATTTCTATGTTTGGTTGGAGTATCTTGATTAGTCATATGACTCCCAATCGGAGGTAACGAGTGTCAGCTGTCGGCTCGTTATCTCTGATTGGGAGCCATATTTATACTGTGTGTTTTCACTTTGTGTTTGTGGGTTTTTGTTCCAAGTTTAGTCTTTGTTACTGTTGGACTTCACTTTCGTCTTTTGTTTTGTATTGACGTGCTTTTCTAATTAAAAGTCATCATGTTCACTCGCAACGCTGCGCCTTGGTCTCCTGTTATAGACGGTCGTGACAGAAAACCCACCATAGAAGGACCAAGCAGCGTGTCCAGGAGCAAGACAGCTGGACATGGGAGGAAGCGCCTGGTAAGGAGCTCGAGAGGCTGGCGATGGCCCAGGTGGGCAAATCGTGGTCCTGGGAGGACATGCTCGGGGGCAAGGGACCTTGGGGGAAGATCAAGGCCCTGGCGAGAGAGGAGCAACGGCGTCAGCAGGGCCATCATCGTTGGAAGGACGAGAGGCAACCTGGCTTGGCACATGGCTTGGGCGGCTGGGCAGCAGGAGGCTGCCACAGGGAGACGTGGAGAGAAGGCTATCGGATTACGGGAGCCATTGGCGAGTAGAGGAAGGGAAGTTGTTGTGGCACGGCGTGAGAGACTGAAGTGTGTTACCAGTCCGGTCCGGCCCGTTCCTGATCCCCAGTTAAGGCCAGTGGTGTGTGTTCCCGGTACGGACCGGCCTGTTCCTACTCCACGCACCAGGTCCACGATGTGCGTCGCCAGCCCGGCCCGGCCTGTTCCGGCCACTCGCACCAGGGATACGGTGCGCGTCGCCAGCCCAGCCCGGCCTGTTCCTGCTCCACGCACCAGGGATATGGTGCGCTTCGCCAGCGCCCGGTCCGGCCTGTTCCGGCCACTCGCACCAGGGGATACGGTGCGCGTCGCCAGCCCAGCCCGGCCTGTTCCTGCTCCACGCACCAGGGATACGGTGCGCGTCGCCAGTCCAGCCCGGCCGGGTTCCTGCTCTCGCACTACGCCTGTGGTGTGCGTCACCAGCCCAGCCCGGCCTGTTCCTGCTCCACGCACGAAGCCTACGGGGTGCGTCACCAGCCCAGCCCGGCCTGTTCCTGCGCCACGCACGAAGCCTACGGGGTGCGTCGCCAGCCCAGCCCGGCCGGTTCCTGCTCCACGCACTAGCCCTGAGATGCGTGTCCTCAGTCCGGGGACCACCAGTTCCGGCACCACGTACTAGGCCTTATGTGCGTCCTCAGGGTCCAGCATGCCCTGTTCCTTCTCCCCCGCACTAGCCCTGAGATGCGTGTCCTCAGCCTGGGACAACCAGTTCCGGCACCACGCATCAGGCCTACGGTGCGTCTCAGACGGCCAGAGTCTGCCGTCTGCCCAACGGGGCCTGAACTGCCCCCGTCTGCCCAACGGCGCCTGAACTGCCCGTCTGCCCAACGGGCGCCTGAACTGCCCGTCTGCCCGACGGGCGCTTGAACTACCCGTCTGCCCAACAGCGCTAAAGCCGCCGTCTGTACTGAGCCTGCAAAGCCGCCCCGTCTGCCATGAGCCTTCAGAGCCGTCCGCCGGATCGGGAGCCGCGAGAGCCTTCCGCCAGACAGGAGCCGCTGGAGCCTTCCGCCAGACAGGAGCCAGAGCCGTCCGCCAGACAGGATCAGCCAGAGACTTCCGCCAGACAGGATCAGCCAGAGCCTTCCGCCAGACAGGATCAGCCAGAGCCTTCCCGCCAGACAGGATCAGCCAGAGCCTTCCGCCAGCCATGAGCAGCCAGATCCGTCAGCCAGCCATGAGCAGCCAGATCCGTCAGCCAGCCACGAGCAGCCAGATCCTTCAGCCAGCCATGAGCAGCCAGATCCGTCAGCCAGCCATGAGCCGTCCCAGCCAGGATCCGCCAGAGCCGTCCAGCCAGGATCCGCCAGAGCCGTCCCAGCCAGGATCCGCCAGCCAGCCAGGATCCGCCAGAGCCAGCCAGCCAGGATCCGCCATTTAGTCCGGTACTGCCCCTTAGCCCGGTGCTGTCCTTATCCTGGTGCTGCCCCTTATCCTGGTGCTGTCCCTTATCCTGGTGCTGCCCCCTTAGTCCGGTGCTGCCCCTTAGTCCGGTGCTGCCCTTAGTCCGGTGCTGCCCCTTAGTCCGGTGCTGCCCCTTAGTCCGGTGCTGCCTCTTAGTCCGGTGCTGCCCCTTAATCCAGTGGGGTTAAATGGGAGGGTGGTCATTTGGAGGAGGCTACGTAAGCAGGTAGTGACTATGGTGGGGTGGGGACCACGACCAGTGCCAGAGCCGCCACCATGGACAGACGCTCCACCCAGACCCTCCCCTAGACTGTATGCTGGTGCGCCCGGAGTTCGCACCTTTAGGGGGTACTGTGACACTCTGGCTCTATGGACTTTGATTTTGAGCCAGGGTTGTTATTTTTCACTTGGGTGTATTTCTATGTTGGTTATTCTAGTTGTTTATTTCTATGTTTGGTTGGAGTATCTTGATTAGTCATATGACTCCCAATCGGAGGTAACGAGTGTCAGCTGTCGGCTCGTTATCTCTGATTGGGAGCCATATTTATACTGTGTGTTTTCACTTTGTGTTTGTGGGTTTTTGTTCCAAGTTTAGTCTTTGTTACTGTTGGACTTCACTTTCGTCTTTTGTTTTGTATTGACGTGCTTTTCTAATTAAAAGTCATCATGTTCACTCGCAACGCTGCGCCTTGGTCTCCTGTTATAGACGATCGTGACACCCATCAGTTCTTTACAGTTTAGCACTACCAGTAACAGCATTCTATAGAATCCCATCAGTTCTTTACAGTTCATCACTACCAGTAACATCATACTATAGAATCCCATCAGTTCTTTACAGTTTATCACTACCAGTAACAGCATTCTATAGAATCCCATCAGTTCTTTACAGTTTATCACTACCAGTAACATCATTCTATAGAATCCCATCAGTTCTTTACAGTTTATCACTACCAGTAACATCATTCTATAGAATCCCATCAGTTCTTTACAGTTTATCACTACCAGTAACATCATTCTATAGAATCCCATCAGTTCTTTACAGTTTATCACTACCAGTAACATCATTCTATAGAATCCCATCAGTTCTTTACAGTTTATCACTACCAGTAACATCATTCTATAGAATCCCATCAGTTCAATACAGTTTATCACTACCAGTAACAGCATTCTATAGAATCCCATCAGTTCTTTACAGTTTATCACTACCAGTAACATCATTCTATAGAATCCCATCAGTTCTTTACAGTTTAGCACTACCAGTAACATCATTCTATAGAATCCCATCAGTTCTTTACAGTTTTATCACTACCAGTAACAGCATTCTATAGAATCCCATCAGTTCTTTACAGTTTATCACTACCAGTAACAGCATTCTATAGAATCCCATCAGTTCTTTACAGTTCATCACTACCAGTAACATCATTCTATAGAATCCCATCAGTTCTTTACAGTTTAGCACTACCAGTAACAGCATTCTATAGAATCCCATCAGTTCTTTACAGTTTACCACTACCAGTAACAGCATTCTATAGAATCCCATCAGTTCTTTACAGTTTATCACTACCAGTAACAGCATTCTATAGAATCCCATCAGTTCTTTACAGTTTATCACTACCAGTAACATCATTCTATAGAATCCCATCAGTTCTTAACAGTTTATCACTACCAGTAACAGCATTCTATAGAATCCCATCAGTTCTTTACAGTTTAGCACTACCAGTAACAGCATTCTATAGAATCCCATCAGTTCTTTACAGTTCATCACTACCAGTAACATCATTCTATAGAATCCCATCAGTTCTTTACAGTTTATCACTACCAGTAACAGCATTCTATAGAATCCCATCAGTTCTTTACAGTTTATCACTACCAGTAACAGCATTCTATAGAATCCCATCAGTTCTTTACATTTCATCACTACCAGTAACATCATTCTATAGAATCCCATCAGTTCTTTACAGTTTAGCAATACCAGTAACAGCATTCTATAGAATCCCATCAGTTCTTTACAGTTTATCACTACCAGTAACAGCATTCTATAGAATCCCATCAGTTCTTTACAGTTTATCACTACCAGTAACAGCATTCTATAGAATCCCATCAGTTCTTTACAGTTTATCACTACCAGTAACATCATTCTATAGAATCCCATCAGTTCTTAACAGTTTATCACTACCAGTAACAGCATTCTATAGAATCCCATCAGTTCTTTACAGTTTAGCACTACCAGTAACAGCATTCTATAGAATCCCATCAGTTCTTTACAGTTCATCACTACCAGTAACATCATTCTATAGAATCCCATCAGTTCTTTACAGTTTATCACTACCAGTAACAGCATTCTATAGAATCCCATCAGTTCTTTACAGTTTATCACTACCAGTAACAGCATTCTATAGAATCCCATCAGTTCTTTACAGTTTAGCACTACCAGTAACAGCATTCTATAGAATCCCATCAGTTCTTTACAGTTCATCACTACCAGTAACATCATACTATAGAATCCCATCAGTTCTTTACAGTTTATCACTACCAGTAACAGCATTCTATAGAATCCCATCAGTTCTTTACAGTTTATCACTACCAGTAACAGCATTCTATAGAATCCCATCAGTTCTTTACAGTTTATCACTACCAGTAACAGCATTCTATAGAATCCCATCAGTTCTTTACAGTTTATCCCTACCAGTAACATCATTCTATAGAATCCCATCAGTTCTTTACAGTTCAGCACTACCAGTAACATCATTCTATAGAATCCCATCAGTTCTTTACAGTTTATCACTACCAGTAAAATCATTCTATAGAATCCCATCATTTCTTTACAGTTTATCACTACCAGTAACAGCATTCTATAGAATCCCATCAGTTCTTTACAGTTTATCACTACCAGTAACAGCATTCTATAGAATCCCATCAGTTCTTTACAGTTTATCACTACCAGTAACAGCATTCTATAGAATCCCATCAGTTCTTTACAGTTCATCACTACCAGTAACATCATTCTATAGAATCCCATCAGTTCTTTACAGTTTAGCACTACCAGTAACAGCATTCTATAGAATCCCATCAGTTCTTTACAGTTTACCACTACCAGTAACAGCATTCTATAGAATCCCATCAGTTCTTTACAGTTTATCACTACCAGTAACAGCATTCTATAGAATCCCATCAGTTCTTTACAGTTTATCACTACCAGTAACATCATTCTATAGAATCCCATCAGTTCTTAACAGTTTATCACTACCAGTAACAGCATTCTATAGAATCCCATCAGTTCTTTACAGTTTAGCACTACCAGTAACAGCATTCTATAGAATCCCATCAGTTCTTTACAGTTCATCACTACCAGTAACATCATTCTATAGAATCCCATCAGTTCTTTACAGTTTATCACTACCAGTAACAGCATTCTATAGAATCCCATCAGTTCTTTACAGTTTATCACTACCAGTAACAGCATTCTATAGAATCCCATCAGTTCTTTACATTTCATCACTACCAGTAACATCATTCTATAGAATCCCATCAGTTCTTTACAGTTTAGCAATACCAGTAACAGCATTCTATAGAATCCCATCAGTTCTTTACAGTTTATCACTACCAGTAACAGCATTCTATAGAATCCCATCAGTTCTTTACAGTTTATCACTACCAGTAACAGCATTCTATAGAATCCCATCAGTTCTTTACAGTTTATCACTACCAGTAACATCATTCTATAGAATCCCATCAGTTCTTAACAGTTTATCACTACCAGTAACAGCATTCTATAGAATCCCATCAGTTCTTTACAGTTTAGCACTACCAGTAACAGCATTCTATAGAATCCCATCAGTTCTTTACAGTTCATCACTACCAGTAACATCATTCTATAGAATCCCATCAGTTCTTTACAGTTTATCACTACCAGTAACAGCATTCTATAGAATCCCATCAGTTCTTTACAGTTTATCACTACCAGTAACAGCATTCTATAGAATCCCATCAGTTCTTTACAGTTTAGCACTACCAGTAACAGCATTCTATAGAATCCCATCAGTTCTTTACAGTTCATCACTACCAGTAACATCATACTATAGAATCCCATCAGTTCTTTACAGTTTATCACTACCAGTAACAGCATTCTATAGAATCCCATCAGTTCTTTACAGTTTATCACTACCAGTAACAGCATTCTATAGAATCCCATCAGTTCTTTACAGTTTATCACTACCAGTAACAGCATTCTATAGAATCCCATCAGTTCTTTACAGTTTATCCCTACCAGTAACATCATTCTATAGAATCCCATCAGTTCTTTACAGTTCAGCACTACCAGTAACATCATTCTATAGAATCCCATCAGTTCTTTACAGTTTATCACTACCAGTAAAATCATTCTATAGAATCCCATCATTTCTTTACAGTTTATCACTACCAGTAACAGCATTCTATAGAATCCCATCAGTTCTTTACAGTTTATCACTACCAGTAACAGCATTCTATAGAATCCCATCAGTTCTTTACAGTTTATCACTACCAGTAACATCATTCTATAGAATCCCATCAGTTCTTTACAGTTTATCACTACCAGTAACAGCATTCTATAGAATCCCATCAGTTCTTTACAGTTCATCACTACCAGTAACAGCATTCTATAGAATCCCATCAGTTCTTTACAGTTTATCACTACCAGTAACATCATTCTATAGAATCCCATCAGTTCTTTACAGTTTATCACTACCAATAACAGCATTCTATAGAATCCCATCAGTTCTTTACAGTTTATCACTACCAGTAACAGCATTCTATAGAATCCCATCAGTTCTTTACAGTTTATCACTACCAGTAACAACATTCTATAGAATCCCATCAGTTCTTAACAGTTTATCACTACCAGTAACATCATTCTATAGAATCCCATCAGTTCTTTACAGTTTATCACTACCAGTAACAGCATTCTATAGAATCCCATCAGTTCTTTTACAGTTTATCACTACCAGTAACATCATTCTATAGAATCCCATCAGTTCTTAACAGTTTATCACTACCAGTAACAGCATTCTATAGAATCCCATCAGTTCTTTACAGTTCATCACTACCAGTAACATCATTCTATAGAATCCCATCAGTTCTTTACAGTTTATCACTACCAGTAACAGCATTCTATAGAATCCCATCAGTTCTTTACAGTTCATCACTACCAGTAACATCATTCTATAGAATCCCATCAGTTCTTTACAGTTTATCACTACCAGTAACAGCATTCTATAGAATCCCATCAGTTCTTTACAGTTTATCACTACCAGTTACTGTCACGCTCTGGTTCCGGGACGTTGTTTATGAACCAGGGTGTGTTTGTATTGTTGGGTGTTGTGTGGGTTAGGTTGGGTTCAGGGTATGTTCGTTTTGTTGTGTGCTGTTTGGTTGGGGTGTCTAGGTGGTTGTCTTCCTTGTTTGTATTAGTCATATGACTCCCAATCGGAGGTAACGAGTGTCAGCTGTCGGCTCGTTATCTCTGATTGGGAGCCATATTTAAACTGTGTGTTTTCACCTTGTATTTTGTGGGTTTTTGTTACCGTCAGTCTGTGTATTGCTCGGTTGAGCGTTATTTTCTCCACTGTTTGCTGGAGCGTTCGTTGCACTTGTGTGTGCACTTATTTCATCCTGACGCACCTGTTTGTGCGCATTGTCTTTTCGCCTTCGTGCGTATTTTGCTGTCAGGCTTATTTCGTCCTGTTGCCTGTGTTTAGGCAGGAATACAGCTTTTTGGAATTCAGTCTGCTTCCTGCGTTTGATTCCTACACCACACCTACAACACGACCTGACAGAATCACACACCATAAAAGGACCAAGCGGCGTGTCAAGCGGCAACAGGATCCACCTACACAGGATTTATATCCACCCATAAAGGATTCATGGACATGGGAGGAGATTCTGGATGGTAAGGGGCCTTGGGCACAACCGGGAGAATATCGCCGTCCTCGTGAAGAGCTGGAGGCAGCTAAAGCCGAGAGGCGGCGATATGAGGAGGCAGCACGGAGGCAAGACTGGAAGCCTGTGGGTACTACCCAAGAATTTCTTGGGGGGGGGCTAAGAGGGAGTGTGGCGAAGTCAGGTAGGAGACCTGCGCCTACTCCCTGGACTGACCGTGGAGAGCGAGAGTACGGGCAGACACCGTGTTACGCAGTAGAGCGCATGGTGTCTCCTGTACGCAGGCATAGCCCGGTTCGGTACATTCGGCTCCACGTATCGGCCGGGCTAGACTGAGCATTGAGCCAGATGTCATGAGGCCGGCCCCACGCATCCGGTCACCAGTGCGTCTCCTCGGGCCGGCTTACATGGCACCAGCCTTACGCATGGTGTCCCCGGTTCGCCCACATAGGCCGGTGCGGGTTATTCCACCTCCCCGTACTGGTCGGGCGACGGGGAGCATCAACCCAGGTAAGGTTGGGCAGGCTCAGTGCTCAAGGGAGCCAGTACGCCTGCACGGTCCGGTATTTCCGGCGCCACCTTCTCGCTCCAGCCCAGTACTACCAGTCCCTACACCACGCACCAGGTTTCCTGTGCGTCTTCAGAGCCCTGTGTCTCCTCCACGCACTGGCTCTATGGTGCGTGTCTCCAGCCCTTTACCACCAGTGCCTACACCACGCACCAAGCCTCCTGTGTGTCCCCAGAGTCCTGTGCGTCCTGTTGTTGCTCTCCGCACTAGCCCTGAGATGCGTGTCCTCAGCCCGGTACCTCCAGTTCCGGCACCACGCATCAGGCCTACGGTGCGTCCCCAGGGCCAAGCATGCCCTGTTGCTGCTTCCCGCACTAGCCCTGAGATGCGTGTTCTCAGCCCGGTACATCCAGTTCCGGCACCACGCATCAGGCCTACGGTGCGCCTCGGCCGGCCAGAGTCTGCCGCCTGCCCTACGGCGCCTGAACTGTCCGTCTGCCCAACGCCGTCTGAACTGCCCGTCTGCCCAACGCCGTCTGAACTGTCCGTCTGCCAAGCGCCGCAGGAACTGCCCGTCTGTACTGAGCCTGCAAAGCCGCCCGTCTGCCATGAGCCTTCAGAGCCGTCCGCCAGACCGGAGCCGCTAGAGCTCTCCGCCAGACAGGAGCAGCCAGAGCCTTCCGCCAGACAGGAGCAGCCAGAGCCTTCCGCCAGACAGGAGCAGCCAGAGCCTTCCGCCAGACAGGAGCAGCCAGAGCCTTCCGCCAGACAGGAGCAGCCAGAGCCTTCCGCCAGACAGGATCAGCCAGAGCCTTCCGCCAGACAGGATCAGCCAGAGCCTTCCGCCAGACAGGATCAGCCAGAGCCTTCCGCCAGACAGGATCAGCCAGAGCCTTCCGCCAGACAGGATCAGCCAGAGCCTTCCGCCAGACAGGATCAGCCAGAGCCTTCCGCCAGACAGGATCAGCCAGAGCCTTCTGCCAGACAGGATCAGCCAGAGCCGTCTAGCCAGGATCCGCCAGAGCCGTCCAGCCAGGATCCGCCAGAGTCGTCCAGCCAGGATCCGCCAGAACCAGCCAGCCAGGATCTGCCCCTCAGTCCGGTGCTGCCCCTTAGTCAGGTACTGTCCCTTAGCCCGGTGCTGCCCCTTAGTCCGGTGCTGCCCTTTAGTCCGGTGCTGCCCTTTAGTCCGGTGCTGCCTCTTAGTCCGGAGCTGCCCCTTTATCCAGGTGGGTTAGTTTGGAGGGTGGTCAGTGGGAGGAGGCTACTGAAGCAGTTTGTGACTGTGGTGGGGTGGGGATCACGACCGGGGCCAGAGCCGCCACCGTGGACAGACGCCCACCCAGACCCTCCCCTAGTCTTTATGTTGGTGCGCCCGGGGTTCGCACCTTTAGGGGGGGGTACTGTCACGCTCTGGTTCCAGGACGTTGTTTATGAACCAGGGTGTGTTTGTATTGTTGGGTGTTGTGTGGGTTAGGTTGGGTTCAGGGTATGTTCGTTTTGTTGTGTGCTGTTTGGTTGGGGTGTCTAGGTGGTTGTCTTCCTTGTTTGTATTAGTCATATGACTCCCAATCGGAGGTAACGAGTGTCAGCTGTCGGCTCGTTATCTCTGATTGGGAGCCATATTTAAACTGTGTGTTTTCACCTTGTATTTTGTGGGTTTTTGTTACCGTCAGTCTGTGTATTGCTCGGTTGAGCGTTATTTTCTCCACTGTTTGCTGGAGCGTTCGTTGCACTTGTGTGTGCACTTATTTCATCCTGACGCACCTGTTTGTGCGCATTGTCTTTTCGCCTTCGTGCGTATTTTGCTGTCAGGCTTATTTCGTCCTGTTGCCTGTGTTTAGGCAGGAATACAGCTTTTTGGAATTCAGTCTGCTTCCTGCGTTTGATTCCTACACCACACCTACAACACGACCTGACAGTTACAGCATTCTATAGAATCCCATCAGTTCTTTACAGTTTATCACTACCAGTAACAGCATTCTATAGAATCCCATCAGTTCTTTACAGTTTAGCACTACTAGTAACATCATTCTATAGAATCCCATCAGTTCTTTACAGTTTATCACTACCAGTAACAGCATTTTATAGAATCCCATCAATTCTTTACAGTTTAGAACTACCAGTAACATCATTCTATAGAATCCCATCAGTTCTTTACAGTTTATCACTACCAGTAACAGCATTCTATAGAATCCCATCAGTTCTTTACAGTTCATCACTACCAGTAACAGCATTCTATAGAATCCCATCAGTTCTTAACAGTTTTTCACTACCAGTAACAGCATTCTATAGAATCCCATCAGTTCTTTACAGTTTATCACTACCAGTAACAGCATTCTATAGAATCCCATCAGTTCTTTACAGTTTATCACTACCAGTAACAGCATTCTATAGAATCCCATCAGTTCTTAACAGTTTATCACTACCAGTAACAGCATTCTATAGAATCCCATCAGTTTTTTAGAGTTCCGCACTACCAGTAACAGCATTCTATAGAATCCCATCAGTTCTTTACAGTTCATCACTACCAGTAACAGCATTCTATAGAATCCCATCAGTTCTTTACAGTTCTTCACTACCAGTAACATCATTCTATAGAATCTCATCAGTTCTTTACAGTTTAGCACTACTAGTAACAGCATCCTATAGAATCCAATCAGTTCTTTACAGTTTATCACTACCAGTAACAGCATTCTATAGAATCCCATCAGTTCTTTACAGTTCATCACTACCAGTAACATCATTCTATAGAATCCCATCGGTTCTTTACAGTTTATCACTACCAGTAACAGCATTCTATAGAATCCCATCAGTTCAATACAGTTTATCACTACCAGTAACAGCATTCTATAGAATCCCATCAGTTCTTTAGAGTTCCGCACTACCAGTAACAGCATTCTATAGAATCCCATCAGTTCTTTACAGTTCATCACTACCAGTAACAGCATTCTATAGAATCCCATCAGTTCTTTACAGTTCTTCACTACCAGTAACATCATTCTATAGAATCTCATCAGTTCTTTACAGTTTAGCACTACTAGTAACAGCATCCTATAGAATCCAATCAGTTCTTTATAGTTTATCACTACCAGTAACAGCATTCTATAGAATCCCATCAGTTCTTTACAGTTCATCACTACCAGTAACATCATTCTATAGAATCCCATCGGTTCTTTACAGTTTATCACTACCAGTAACAGCATTCTATGGAATCCCATCAGTTCAATACAGTTTATCACTACCAGTAACATCATTCTATAGAATCCCATCAGTTCTTTACAGTTTAGCACTACCAGTAACATCATTCTATAGAATCCCATCAGTTCTTTACAGTTTATCACTACCAGTAACATCATTCTATAGAATCCCATCAGTTCTTTACAGTTTATCACTACCAGTAACATCATTCTATAGAATCCCATCAGTTCTTTACAGTTTATCACTACCAGTAACATCATTCTATAGAATCCCATCAGTTCTTTACAGTTTATCACTACCAGTAACATCATTCTATAGAATCCCATCAGTTCAATACAGTTTATCACTACCAGTAACAGCATTCTATAGAATCCCATCAGTTCTTTACAGTTTATCACTACCAGTAACATCATTCTATAGAATCCCATCAGTTCTTTACAGTTTAGCACTACCAGTAACATCATTCTATAGAATCCCATCAGTTCTTTACAGTTTATCACTACCAGTAACAGCATTCTATAGAATCCCATCAGTTCTTTACAGTTTATCACTACCAGTAACAGCATTCTATAGAATCCCATCAGTTCTTTACAGTTCATCACTACCAGTAACATCATTCTATAGAATCCCATCAGTTCTTTTACAGTTTAGCACTACCAGTAACAGCATTCTATAGAATCCCATCAGTTCTTTACAGTTTACCACTACCAGTAACAGCATTCTATAGAATCCCATCAGTTCTTTACAGTTTATCACTACCAGTAACATCATTCTATAGAATCCCATCAGTTCTTAACAGTTTATCACTACCAGTAACAGCATTCTATAGAATCCCATCAGTTCTTTACAGTTTAGCACTACCAGTAACAGCATTCTATAGAATCCCATCAGTTCTTTACAGTTCATCACTACCAGTAACATCATTCTATAGAATCCCATCAGTTCTTTACAGTTTATCACTACCAGTAACAGCATTCTATAGAATCACATCAGTTCTTTACAGTTTATCACTACCAGTAACAGCATTCTATAGAATCCCATCAGTTCTTTACATTTCATCACTACCAGTAACATCATTCTATAGAATCTCATCAGTTCTTTACAGTTTAGCAATACCAGTAACAGCATTCTATAGAATCCCATCAGTTCTTTACAGTTTATCACTACCAGTAACAGCATTCTATAGAATCCCATCAGTTCTTTACAGTTTATCACTACCAGTAACAGCATTCTATAGAATCCCATCAGTTCTTTACAGTTTATCACTACCAGTAACATCATTCTATAGAATCCCATCAGTTCTTAACAGTTTATCACTACCAGTAACAGCATTCTATAGAATCCCATCAGTTCTTTACAGTTTAGCACTACCAGTAACAGCATTCTATAGAATCCCATCAGTTCTTTACAGTTCATCACTACCAGTAACATCATTCTATAGAATCCCATCAGTTCTTTACAGTTTATCACTACCAGTAACAGCATTCTATAGAATCCCATCAGTTCTTTACAGTTTATCACTACCAGTAACAGCATTCTATAGAATCCCATCAGTTCTTTACAGTTTAGCACTACCAGTAACAGCATTCTATAGAATCCCATCAGTTCTTTACAGTTCATCACTACCAGTAACATCATACTATAGAATCCCATCAGTTCTTTACAGTTTATCACTACCAGTAACAGCATTCTATAGAATCCCATCAGTTCTTTACAGTTTATCACTACCAGTAACATCATTCTATAGAATCCCATCAGTTCTTTACAGTTTATCACTACCAGTAACAGCATTCTATAGAATCCCATCAGTTCTTTACAGTTTATCCCTACCAGTAACATCAGTCTATAGAATCCCATCAGTTCTTTACAGTTCAGCACTACCAGTAACATCATTCTATAGAATCCCATCAGTTCTTTACAGTTTATCACTACCAGTAAAATCATTCTATAGAATCCCATCATTTCTTTACAGTTTATCACTACCAGTAACAGCATTCTATAGAATCCCATCAGTTCTTTACAGTTTATCACTACCAGTAACAGCATTCTATAGAATCCCATCAGTTCTTTACAGTTTATCACTACCAGTAACATCATTCTATAGAATCCCATCAGTTCTTTACAGTTTATCACTACCAGTAACAGCATTCTATAGAATCCCATCAGTTCTTTACAGTTCATCACTACCAGTAACAGCATTCTATAGAATCCCATCAGTTCTTTACAGTTTATCACTACCAGTAACATCATTCTATAGAATCCCATCAGTTCTTTACAGTTTATCACTACCAATAACAGCATTCTATAGAATCCCATCAGTTCTTTACAGTTTATCACTACCAGTAACAGCATTCTATAGAATCCCATCAGTTCTTAACAGTTTATCACTACCAGTAACATCATTCTATAGAATCCCATCAGTTCTTTACAGTTTATCACTACCAGTAACAGCATTCTATAGAATCCCATCAGTTCTTTACAGTTTATCACTACCAGTAACATCATTCTATAGAATCCCATCAGTTCTTAACAGTTTATCACTACCAGTAACAGCATTCTATAGAATCCCATCAGTTCTTTACAGTTCATCACTACCAGTAACATCATTCTATAGAATCCCATCAGTTCTTTACAGTTTATCACTACCAGTAACAGCATTCTATAGAATCCCATCAGTTCTTTACAGTTCATCACTACCAGTAACATCATTCTATAGAATCCCATCAGTTCTTTACAGTTTATCACTACCAGTAACAGCATTCTATAGAATCCCATCAGTTCTTTACAGTTTATCACTACCAGTAACAGCATTCTATAGAATCCCATCAGTTCTTTACAGTTTATCACTACCAGTAACAGCATTCTATAGAATCCCATCAGTTCTTTACAGTTTAGCACTACTAGTAACATCATTCTATAGAATCCCATCAGTTCTTTACAGTTTATCACTACCAGTAACAGCATTTTATAGAATCCCATCAATTCTTTACAGTTTAGAACTACCAGTAACATCATTCTATAGAATCCCATCAGTTCTTTACAGTTTATCACTACCAGTAACAGCATTCTATAGAATCCCATCAGTTCTTTACAGTTCATCACTACCAGTAACAGCATTCTATAGAATCCCATCAGTTCTTAACAGTTTTTCACTACCAGTAACAGCATTCTATAGAATCCAATCAGTTCTTTACAGTTTATCACTACCAGTAACAGCATTCTATAGAATCCCATCAGTTCTTTACAGTTCATCACTACCAGTAACATCATTCTATAGAATCCCATCGGTTCTTTACAGTTTATCACTACCAGTAACAGCATTCTATAGAATCCCATCAGTTCTTTACAGTTTATCACTACCAGTAACAGCATTCTATAGAATCCCATCAGTTCTTTACAGTTTAGCACTACCAGTAACAACATTCTATAGAATCCCGTCAGTTCTTTACAGTTTATCACTACCAGTAACATCATTCTATAGAATTCCATCAGTTCTTAACAGTTTATCACTACCAGTAACAGGATTCTATAGAATCCCATCAGTTCTTTACAGTTTATCACTACCAGTAACAGCATTCTATAGAATCCCATCAGTTCTTTACAGTTTATCACTACCAGTAACATCATTCTATAGAATCCCATCAGTTCTTTACAGTTTATCACTACCAGTAACATCATTCTATAGAATCCCATCAGTTCTTTACAGTTTATCACTACCAGTAACATCATTCTATAGAATCCCATCAGTTCTTTACAGTTCATCACTACCAGTAACAGCATTCTATAGAATCCCATCAGTTCTTTACAGTTCATCACTACCAGTAACAGCATTCTATAGAATCCCATCAGTTCTTTACAGTTTATCACTACCAGTAACAGCATTCTATAGAATCCCATCAGTTCTTTACAGTTTATCACTACCAGTAACATCATTCTATAGAATCCCATCAGTTCTTAACAGTTTATCACTACCAGTAACAGCATTCTATAGAATCCGATCAGTTCTTTACAGTTTAGCACTACCAGTAACAGCATTCTATAGAATCCCATCAGTTCTTTACAGTTCATCACTACCAGTAACATCATTCTATAGAATCCCATCAGTTCTTTACAGTTTATCACTACCAGTAACAGCATTCTATAGAATCCCATCAGTTCTTTACAGTTTATCACTACCAGTAACAGCATTCTATAGAATCCCATCAGTTCTTTACAGTTTAGCACTACCAGTAACAGCATTCTATAGAATCCCATCAGTTCTTTACAGTTCATCACTACCAGTAACATCATACTATAGAATCCCATCAGTTCTTTACAGTTTATCACTACCAGTAACAGCATTCTATAGAATCCCATCAGTTCTTTACAGTTTATCACTACCAGTAACATCATTCTATAGAATCCCATCAGTTCTTTACAGTTTATCACTACCAGTAACAGCATTCTATAGAATCCCATCAGTTCTTTACAGTTTATCCCTACCAGTAAAATCATTCTATAGAATCCCATCAGTTCTTTACAGTTCAGCACTACCAGTAACATCATTCTATAGAATCCCATCAGTTCTTTACAGTTTATCACTACCAGTAAAATCATTCTATAGAATCCCATCATTTCTTTACAGTTTATCACTACCAGTAACAGCATTCTATAGAATCCCATCAGTTCTTTACAGTTTATCACTACCAGTAACAGCATTCTATAGAATCCCATCAGTTCTTTACAGTTCATCACTACCAGTAACAGCATTCTATAGAATCCCATCAGTTCTTTACAGTTCATCACTACCAGTAACAGCATTCTATAGAATCCCATCAGTTCTTTACAGTTTATCACTACCAGTAACAGCATTTTATAGAATCCCATCAATTCTTTACAGTTTAGAACTACCAGTAACATCATTCTATAGAATCCCATCAGTTCTTTACAGTTTATCACTACCAGTAACAGCATTCTATAGAATCCCATCAGTTCTTTACAGTTCATCACTACCAGTAACAGCATTCTATAGAATCCCATCAGTTCTTAACAGTTTTTCACTACCAGTAACAGCATTCTATAGAATCCAATCAGTTCTTTACAGTTTATCACTACCAGTAACAGCATTCTATAGAATCCCATCAGTTCTTTACAGTTCATCACTACCAGTAACATCATTCTATAGAATCCCATCAGTTCTTTACAGTTTATCACTACCAGTAACAGCATTCTATAGAATCCCATCAGTTCTTTACAGTTTATCACTACCAGTAACAGCATTCTATAGAATCCCATCAGTTCTTTACAGTTTAGCACTACCAGTAACAACATTCTATAGAATCCCATCAGTTCTTTACAGTTTATCACTACCAGTAACATCATTCTATAGAATTCCATCAGTTCTTAACAGTTTATCACTACCAGTAACAGGATTCTATAGAATCCCATCAGTTCTTTACAGTTTATCACTACCAGTAACAGCATTCTATAGAATCCCATCAGTTCTTTACAGTTTATCACTACCAGTAACATCATTCTATAGAATCCCATCAGTTCTTTACAGTTTATCACTACCAGTAACATCATTCTATAGAATCCCATCAGTTCTTTACAGTTTATCACTACCAGTAACATCATTCTATAGAATCCCATCAGTTCTTTACAGTTCATCACTACCAGTAACAGCATTCTATAGAATCCCATCAGTTCTTTACAGTTCATCACTACCAGTAACAGCATTCTATAGAATCCCATCAGTTCTTTACAGTTTATCACTACCAGTAACAGCATTCTATAGAATCCCATCAGTTCTTTACAGTTTATCACTACCAGTAACATCATTCTATAGAATCCCATCAGTTCTTAACAGTTTATCACTACCAGTAACAGCATTCTATAGAATCCGATCAGTTCTTTACAGTTTAGCACTACCAGTAACAGCATTCTATAGAATCCCATCAGTTCTTTACAGTTCATCACTACCAGTAACATCATTCTATAGAATCCCATCAGTTCTTTACAGTTTATCACTACCAGTAACAGCATTCTATAGAATCCCATCAGTTCTTTACAGTTTATCACTACCAGTAACAGCATTCTATAGAATCCCATCAGTTCTTTACAGTTTAGCACTACCAGTAACAGCATTCTATAGAATCCCATCAGTTCTTTACAGTTCATCACTACCAGTAACATCATACTATAGAATCCCATCAGTTCTTTACAGTTTATCACTACCAGTAACAGCATTCTATAGAATCCCATCAGTTCTTTACAGTTTATCACTACCAGTAACATCATTCTATAGAATCCCATCAGTTCTTTACAGTTTATCACTACCAGTAACAGCATTCTATAGAATCCCATCAGTTCTTTACAGTTTATCCCTACCAGTAAAATCATTCTATAGAATCCCATCAGTTCTTTACAGTTCAGCACTACCAGTAACATCATTCTATAGAATCCCATCAGTTCTTTACAGTTTATCCCTACCAGTAACAGCATTCTATAGAATCCCATCAGTTCTTTACAGTTTATCACTACCAGTAACAGCATTCTATAGAATCCCATCAGTTCTTTACAGTTTATCACTACCAGTAACATCATTCTATAGAATCCCATCAGTTCTTTACAGTTTATCACTACCAGTAACAGCATTCTATAGAATCCCATCAGTTCTTTACAGTTCATCACTACCAGTAACAGCATTCTATAGAATCCCATCAGTTCTTTACAGTTCATCACTACCAGTAACAGCATTCTATAGAATCCCATCAGTTCTTTACAGTTTATCACTACCAATAACAGCATTCTATAGAATCCCATCAGTTCTTTACAGTTTATCACTACCAGTAACAGCATTCTATAGAATCCCATCAGTTCTTTACAGTTTATCACTACCAGTAACAACATTCTATAGAATCCCATCAGTTCTTAACAGTTTATCACTACCAGTAACATCATTCTATAGAATCCCATCAGTTCTTTACAGTTTATCACTACCAGTAACAGCATTCTATAGAATCCCATCAGTTCTTTACAGTTTATCACTACCAGTAACATCATTCTATAGAATCCCATCAGTTCTTAACAGTTTATCACTACCAGTAACA
The DNA here is from genome assembly GCF_020615455.1 of Coregonus clupeaformis. NCBI lineage: Eukaryota > Metazoa > Chordata > Actinopteri > Salmoniformes > Salmonidae > Coregonus > Coregonus clupeaformis. Next base: position 124,919 of record NW_025534477.1, on the reverse strand, counting down.
GCATTCTATAGAATCCCATCAGTTCTTTACAGTTCATCACTACCAGTAACATCATTCTATAGAATCCCATCAGTTCTTTACAGTTTATCACTACCAGTAACAGCATTCTATAGAATCCCATCAGTTCTTTACAGTTCATCACTACCAGTAACATCATTCTATAGAATCCCATAAGTTCTTTACAGTTTATCACTACCAGTAACAGCATTCTATAGAATCCCATCAGTTCTTTACAGTTTATCACTACCAGTAACAGCATTCTATAGAATCCCATCAGTTCTTTACAGTTTATCACTACCAGTAACAGCATTCTATAGAATCCCATCAGTTCTTTACAGTTTAGCACTACTAGTAACATCATTCTATAGAATCCCATCAGTTCTTTACAGTTTATCACTACCAGTAACAGCATTTTATAGAATCCCATTAATTCTTTACAGTTTAGAACTACCAGTAACATCATTCTATAGAATCCCATCAGTTCTTTACAGTTTATCACTACCAGTAACAGCATTCTATAGAATCCCATCAGTTCTTTACAGTTCATCACTACCAGTAACAGCATTCTATAGAATCCCATCAGTTCTTAACAGTTTTTCACTACCAGTAACAGCATTCTATAGAATCCCATCAGTTCTTTACAGTTTATCACTACCAGTAACAGCATTCTATAGAATCACATCAGTTCTTTACAGTTTATCACTACCAGTAACAGCATTCTATAGAATCCCATCAGTTCTTAACAGTTTATCACTACCAGTAACAGCATTCTATAGAATCCCATCAGTTCTTTAGAGTTCCGCACTACCAGTAACAGCATTCTATAGAATCCCATCAGTTCTTTACAGTTCATCACTACCAGTAACAGCATTCTATAGAATCCCATCAGTTCTTTACAGTTCTTCACTACCAGTAACATCATTCTATAGAATCTCATCAGTTCTTTACAGTTTAGCACTACTAGTAACAGCATCCTATAGAATCCAATCAGTTCTTTACAGTTTATCACTACCAGTAACAGCATTCTATAGAATCCCATCAGTTCTTTACAGTTCATCACTACCAGTAACATCATTCTATAGAATCCCATCAGTTCTTTACAGTTTATCACTACCAGTAACAGCATTCTATAGAATCCCATCAGTTCTTTACAGTTTATCACTACCAGTAACAGCATTCTATAGAATCCCATCAGTTCTTTACAGTTTAGCACTACCAGTAACAACATTCTATAGAATCCCATCAGTTCTTTACAGTTTATCACTACCAGTAACATCATTCTATAGAATTCCATCAGTTCTTAACAGTTTATCACTACCAGTAACAGGATTCTATAGAATCCCATCAGTTCTTTACAGTTTATCACTACCAGTAACAGCATTCTATAGAATCCCATCAGTTCTTTACAGTTTATCACTACCAGTAACATCATTCTATAGAATCCCATCAGTTCTTTACAGTTTATCACTACCAGTAACAGCATTCTATAGAATCCCATCAGTTCTTTACAGTTTATCACTACCAGTAACATCATTCTATAGAATCCCATCAGTTCTTAACAGTTTATCACTACCAGTAACAGCATTCTATAGAATCCCATCAGTTCTTTACAGTTCATCACTACCAGTAACATCATTCTATAGAATCCCATCAGTTCTTTACAGTTTATCACTACCAGTAACAGCATTCTATAGAATCCCATCAGTTCTTTACAGTTCATCACTACCAGTAACATCATTCTATAGAATCCCATAAGTTCTTTACAGTTTATCACTACCAGTAACAGCATTCTATAGAATCCCATCAGTTCTTTACAGTTTATCACTACCAGTAACAGCATTCTATAGAATCCCATCAGTTCTTTACAGTTTATCACTACCAGTAACAGCATTCTATAGAATCCCATCAGTTCTTTACAGTTTAGCACTACTAGTAACATCATTCTATAGAATCCCATCAGTTCTTTACAGTTTATCACTACCAGTAACAGCATTTTATAGAATCCCATTAATTCTTTACAGTTTAGAACTACCAGTAACATCATTCTATAGAATCCCATCAGTTCTTTACAGTTTATCACTACCAGTAACAGCATTCTATAGAATCCCATCAGTTCTTTACAGTTCATCACTACCAGTAACAGCATTCTATAGAATCCCATCAGTTCTTAACAGTTTTTCACTACCAGTAACAGCATTCTATAGAATCCCATCAGTTCTTTACAGTTTATCACTACCAGTAACAGCATTCTATAGAATCACATCAGTTCTTTACAGTTTATCACTACCAGTAACAGCATTCTATAGAATCCCATCAGTTCTTAACAGTTTATCACTACCAGTAACAGCATTCTATAGAATCCCATCAGTTCTTTAGAGTTCCGCACTACCAGTAACAGCATTCTATAGAATCCCATCAGTTCTTTACAGTTCATCACTACCAGTAACAGCATTCTATAGAATCCCATCAGTTCTTTACAGTTCTTCACTACCAGTAACATCATTCTATAGAATCTCATCAGTTCTTTACAGTTTAGCACTACTAGTAACAGCATCCTATAGAATCCAATCAGTTCTTTACAGTTTATCACTACCAGTAACAGCATTCTATAGAATCCCATCAGTTCTTTACAGTTCATCACTACCAGTAACATCATTCTATAGAATCCCATCAGTTCTTTACAGTTTATCACTACCAGTAACAGCATTCTATAGAATCCCATCAGTTCTTTACAGTTTATCACTACCAGTAACAGCATTCTATAGAATCCCATCAGTTCTTTACAGTTTAGCACTACCAGTAACAACATTCTATAGAATCCCATCAGTTCTTTACAGTTTATCACTACCAGTAACATCATTCTATAGAATTCCATCAGTTCTTAACAGTTTATCACTACCAGTAACAGGATTCTATAGAATCCCATCAGTTCTTTACAGTTTATCACTACCAGTAACAGCATTCTATAGAATCCCATCAGTTCTTTACAGTTTATCACTACCAGTAACATCATTCTATAGAATCCCATCAGTTCTTTACAGTTTATCACTACCAGTAACATCATTCTATAGAATCCCATCAGTTCTTTACAGTTTATCACTACCAGTAACATCATTCTATAGAATCCCATCAGTTCTTTACAGTTTATCACTACCAGTAACAGCATTCTATAGAATCCCATCAGTTCTTAACAGTTTATCACTACCAGTAACATCATTCTATAGAATCCCATCAGTTCTTTACAGTTTATCACTACCAGTAACAGCATTCTATAGAATCCCATCAGTTCTTTACAGTTTATCACTACCAGTAACAGCATTCTATAGAATCCCATCAGTTCTTTACAGTTTAGCACTACCAGTAACAGCATTCTATAGAATCCCATCAGTTCTTAACAGTTTAGCACTACCAGTAACAGCATTCTATAGAATCCCATCAGTTCTTAACAGTTTAGCACTACCAGTAACATCATTCTATAGAATCCCATCAGTTCTTTACAGTTTATCACTACCAGTAACAGCATTCTATAGAATCCCATCAGTTCTTAACAGTTTATCACTACCAGTAACAGCATTCTATAGAATCCCATCAGTTCTTTACAGTTTATCACTACCAGTAACAGCATTCTATAGAATCCCATCAGTTCTTTACAGTTTATCACTACCAGTAACAGCATTCTATAGAATCCCATCAGTTCTTAACAGTTTATCACTACCAGTAACATCATTCTATAGAATCCCATCAGTTCTTTACAGTTTATCACTACCAGTAACAGCATTCTATAGAATCCCATCAGTTCTTTACAGTTTATCACTACCAGTAACAGCATTCTATAGAATCCCATCAGTTCTTTACAGTTTAGCACTACCAGTAACAGCATTCTATAGAATCCCATCAGTTCTTAACAGTTTAGCACTACCAGTAACAGCATTCTATAGAATCCCATCAGTTCTTAACAGTTTATCACTACCAGTAACATCATTCTATAGAATCCCATCAGTTCTTTACAGTTTATCACTACCAGTAACAGCATTCTATAGAATCCCATCAGTTCTTTACAGTTCATCACTACCAGTAACAGCATTCTATAGAATCCCATCAGTTCTTTACAGTTTATCACTACCAGTAACAGCATTCTATAGAATCCCATCAGTTCTTTACAGTTCATCACTACCAGTAACAGCATTCTATAGAATCCCATCAGTTCTTTACAGTTCATCACTACCAGTAACATCATTCTATAGAATCCCATCAGTTCTTTACAGTTTATCACTACCAGTAACATCATTCTATAGAATCCCATCAGTTCTTTACAGTTTATCACTACCAATAACAGCATTCTATAGAATCCCATCAGTTCTTTACAGTTTATCACTACCAGTAACAGCATTATATAGAATCCCATCAGTTCTTTACAGTTTATCACTACCAGTAACAGCATTCTATAGAATCCCATCAGTTCTTAACAGTTTAGCACTACCAGTAACAGCATTCTATAGAATCCCATCAGTTCTTTACAGTTTATCACTACCAATAACAGCATTCTATAGAATCCCATCAGTTCTTTACAGTTTATCACTACCAGTAACAGCATTCTATAGAATCCCATCAGTTCTTTACAGTTCATCACTACCAGTAACAGCATTCTATAGAATCCCATCAGTTCTTTACAGTTCATCACTACCAGTAACATCATTCTATAGAATCCCATCAGTTCTTTACAGTTCATCACTACCAGTAACATCATTCTATAGAATCTATACATAAGCATTTGTCCACTAGCAACAATCATTATGTGTCTGACTGACTGAACGCTGGGCTATAAGGCCCTTCAGCCTCATGGATTAGCTATCTGGCTCTGCCTCTCCCCTATTTCACCTAGATAGTTTCTGTGAACGTGTGCCTTTAAAAAAAAAAATGCATGTAGTTCTATCCTTGAGCTGTTCTTGTCTATTCATGTTCTGTATTATGTCATGTTTCATGTTTTGTGTGGACCCCAGGAAGAGTAGCTGCTGCTTTCGCAAACAGCTAATGGGGATCCTAATAAAATACGAGAGAGAGAGAGAGAGAGAGAGAGAGAGAGAGAGAGAGAGAGAGAGAGAGAGAGAGAGAGAGAGAGAGAGAGAGAGAGAGAGAGAGAGAGAGAGAGAGAGAGAGAGAGAGAGAGAGAGAGAGATTTGACACAAGCTCCTCTCCCTCAGGCTCCTGATTAGTCCCATTATAGGGCAGTTTTCTCTAGATCCCATCACTGGTAAGGCCAGTCCAAGTGTGAAGAGAGGTGTTTTTAAAGGCAGACGGTGGAGTGTATTGACTAATGGCCATCTCGCTGATTAATCATGGTGTTTCCGCATACAGGACGTTCATTGGAACAAAGTGACTGGGAGGTCTTCGAGGGGGAGGGGGAGAGAGCAACAGGCTGTTCCACTTTCTCCATCAGAGGTTATATACTGTGTTCTCTTATTCCACTTCTTCCTCATTGTGTCCCGGTGTCACACTTACGTGGTCCTCTGTAGCTCAGCTGGTAGAGCACGGCGCTAGTAACGCCAGGGTAGTGGGTTCGATCCCCGGGACCACCCATACGTAAAAAATTTATGCACACATGATTGTAAGTCACGTTTGGATAAAAGCGTCTTGTTCCTTCACTTTATTTGGAACAAGTAGGACTGGAAGGTCTTTGAAGGGGAGAGTGGGAGAGAGCAATGGGCTATTTCATTTCATTTTGTCCTTCAGAGGTTGTAGTGTATTGCATTACCCCCCCCCTATAACCAGCTGTCAATTGTGTTTACTGTAATAGACTCACCTTGCTTCTCTCTAACGACGTGTCTGGAGAACAATGGACCAGGTGAAATGACATTCTGAAGACTATTATGATGCTCTGAGAGGTCCTTCAGAAAAGGTCAGGGTTATCTAACCTGGACCGTGTCCCAAATGGCACCCTATTCCCTATATAGTGCACTACTTTAGACCAGAGAATGGCACCCTATTCCCTATATAGTTTACTAATTTAGACCAGAGAATGGCACCCTATTCCCTATATAGTGCACTACTTTAGACCAGAGAATGACACCCTATTCCCTATATAGTGCACTACTTTAGACCAGAGAATGGCACCCTATTCCCTATATAGTGCACTACTTTAGACCAGAGAATGGCACCCTATTCCCTATATAGTGCACTACTTTAGACCAGAGAATGACACCCTATTCCCTATATAGTGCACTGCTTTAGACCAGAGAATGGCACCCTATTCACTATATAGTGCACTACTTTAGACCAGAGAATGGCACCCTATTCCCTATATAGTGCACTACTTTAGACCAGAGAATGGCACCCTATTCCCTATATAGTGCACTACTTTAGACCAGAGAATGGCACCCTATTCACTATATAGTGCACTACTTTAGACCAGAGAATGGCACTCCTATTCCCTATATAGTGCACTACTTTAGACCAGAGAATGGCACCCTATTCCCTATATAGTGCACTACTTTAGACCAGAGAATGGCACCCTATTCCCTATATAGTGCACTACTTTAGACCAGAGAATGGCACCCTATTCCCTATATAGTGCACTACTTTAGACCAGAGAATGGCACCCTATTCCCTATATAGTGCACTACTTTAGACCAGAGAATGGCACCCTTTTCCCTATATAGTGCACTACTTTAGACCAGAGAATGACACCCTATTCCCTATATAGTGCATTTTGGACAGTATGGAGCCTGAGGAGATTCAACACCAGGGAGATGGGAGATACAGTATGGAGCCTGGGGAGTTTTAACACCAGGGAGATGGGAGATACAGTATGGAGCCTGGGGAGGTTTAACACCAGGGAGATGGGAGATACAGTATGGAGCCTGGGGAGGTTTAACACCAGGGAGATGGGAGATACAGTATGGAGCCTGGGGAGGTTTAACACCAGGGAGATGGGAGATACAGTATGGAGCCTGGGGAGGTTTAACACCAGAGAGATGGGAGATACAGTATGGAGCCTGGGGAGGTTTAACACCAGGGAGATGGGAGATACAGTATGGAGCCTGGGGAGGTTTAACACCAGGGAGATGGGAGATACAGTATGGAGCCTGGGGAGGTTTAACACCAGGGAGATGGGAGATACAGTATGGAGCCTGAGGAGGTTTAACACCAGGGAGATGGGAGATACAGTATGGAGCCTGGGGAGGTTTAACACCAGGGAGATGGGAGATACAGTATGGAGCCTGGGGAGGTTTAACACCAGGGAGATGGGAGATACAGTATGGAGCCTGGGGAGATTCAACACCAGGGAGATGGGAGATATGCAAGGCTACGAGAATTACTACTGACAGCACCCGTACCAAAATAAAACCTAAAAATAAAAACTACCTTCAGTCAACTAGAATAACACCAAGTGAACTACCCATCCTAACAGATTGTTCCTCAACAGTTCCTCTGTGTTTTCTGCAGTGTGTTTCCCTCACCATGGTCGACACACACAGCAGCCTCCAGACGCAGAGAGGAGAGCGTTAACCTGTTGCTCCCTGTCACATCTCACGGTCCTGTTCTATGGTGGTTAGATGAATGGCGGACTGAGAGAAGGGGTTCTGTATCCAGCAGAATACTTGTGTAATGGTCTCAGAGTACTCGTCACCAATGTCTCCGTGTGTTTGTAAATGCACAAAATAGCCCGGTCAACTCCAGCATCTGTTCTGTCCCGTCTGATGTTGTTTTGACAGTGGAGGGAGGAAGGGAGGTCCCTCAGATGCCACACTGAAAACAGGCAGGGATGTGTGCTGCATTAGCGTGAGTCATTGCTGAAGGGTGTTTTAAGTGGAAACAACACACTGGGATACTGAGGCTTTAAATGTTGAAACAAAATCCCCCATGAAAGCAGTGCAGTGGCCTGATTTTGCTTCTCTTATGTTCCGGTCTGGGGTTCAGAACAACAGACAGCAGCAGCATAGCAACATTACTGGTTATAAGATACCTTCTGAGGAGAGGAGAGGAGAGAGAGGAGAGGAGAGGAGAGGAGAGGAGAGGAGAGGAGAGGAGAGGAGAGGAGAGGAGAGGAGAGGAATTAGTGGTTGTGTGATGTCTCCCAGGGCAGAAAGAGGCTGTCAAGGATCATTTCATTAACTTCAGCTCCTAAATCCAAAAGACCTGAGAAACTTCCCTCTCTGATCCTTAGGCTCTTCAGCCTCTTCTTCAACCTCCTCTTCAACCTCCTCTTCAGCCTCCTCTTTAACCTCCTCTTCAGCCTCCTCTTCAACCTCCTCTTCAACCTCCTCTTCAGCCTCCTCTTCAACCTCCTCTTCAGCCTCCTCTTCAGCCTCCTCTTCAGCCTCCTCTTCAGCCTCCTCTTCAGCCTCTTCTTCAACCTCCTCTTCAGCCTCTTTGTCAGCCTCCTCTTCAGCCTCTTCTTCAGCCTCCTCTTCAGCCTCTTCTTCAACCTCCTCTTCAGCCTCTTCTTCAGCCTCCTCTTCAGCCTCCTCTTTAACCTCCTCTTCAACCTCCTCTTCAGCCTCCTCTTCAGCCTCCTCTTCAGCCTCTTCTTCAACCTCCTCTTCAGGCTCTTTGTCAGCCTCCTCTTCAGCCTCTTCTTCAGCCTCCTCTTCAGCCTCCTCTTCAGTCTCCTCCTCAGTCTCCTCAGCCCTTCAACTACTAAAGCTTTGAGAGGAGCATGGGTTAGCTGTTAGCAGCAGAGGTCCAGGGGTCCACAGTGGTAGACCATGGGTTAGCTGTTAGCAGCAGAGGTCCAGGGGTCCACAGTGGTAGACCATGGGTTAGCTGTTAGCAGCAGAGGTCCAGGGGTCCACGGTGGTAGACCATGGGTTAGCTGCTAGCAGCAGAGATCCAGGGGTCCACAGTGGTAGACCATGGGTTAGCTGTTAGCAGCAGAGGTCCAGGGGTCCACAGTGGTAGACCATGGGGTTAGCTGTTAGCAGCAGAGGTCCAGGGGTCCACAGTGGTAGACCAAGGGTTAGCTGTTAGCAGCAGAGGTCCAGGGGTCCACAGTGGTAGACCATGGGTTAGCTGTTAGCAGCAGAAGTCCAGGAAACTGTGTGATGGTTGACTACCCACAATAACACAGGAGACCGTGTGATGGTTGACTCCCCACAGTAACACAGGAGACCGTGTGATGGTTGACTCCCCACAGTAACACAGGAGACCGTGTGATGGTTGAACTCCACACAGTAACACAGGAGAACGTGAGATGGTTGACTCCCCACAGTAAGACAGGAGACCGTGAGATGGTTGACTCCCACAGTAACACAGGAGACAGTGTGATGGTTGAACTCCCCACAGTAAGACAGGAGACGTGAGACGGTTGACTCCCCACAGTAACACAGGAGACCGTGTGATGGTTGAACTCCACACAGTAACACAGGAGACCGTGAGATGGTTGACTCCCCACAGTAAGACAGGAGACCGTGAGATGGTTGACTCCCCACAGTAACACAGGAGACCGTGAGATGGTTGACTCCCCACAGTAACACAGGAGACCATGAGATGGTTGACTCCCCACAGTAACACAGGAGACCGTGAGATGGTTGACTCCCCACAGTAACACAGGAGACCGTGAGATGGTTGACTCCCCACAGTAACACAGGAGACCGTGTGATGGTTGACTCCCCACAGTAACACAGGAGAGTTTGTTATGCTATAGGATGCTGTGCTTCATTCTTCAGGCGTAGTTTTCCCACAGTGTGGCTCCCAAAAGCAGAAGCTCTGTTGTTTTCTTTTTCAATAGACTGTTCCATTGAGTGCTGTTCCCCTCGGCTTCACATGAATGAGCTCGGGGAGAAAGGAGAGAGGAGAGAGGCCCAGGGAACCAGATGAGATTTTTTTTTTTAACCTGTCTTGATTACCTGGGTCAGTCAAGGGATGTGTTGTTGTTTACCTGGGTCAGTCTAGGGATGTGTTGTTGTTTACCTACGTTCTGGCTCCAGATGTTTTATTTCTCTGAACTTGTAAAGAGAACCTCTGAAGTGTTTAAATCCTGTCAGCTCCTCAACCTCTGTTGTAAAGGAGTAGATATCCCAAAGCTCAGAAGAGTAGACCAGGACAAACAGCCATCTTATGGAGGGCCAGGATCAACTTTATTCCCAGTCCTAAATGGCACCCTATCACCCTTTTCCCCCATAGCCTCTGGTCAGTAGTAGTGCACTACGTAGGGGACAGGGTGCCATTAAGGATGTAGTCGTAGTCTGCAGTGATCCAGTAACTCCTACTGACAGCACGGTCCATTATTAATACAACCACACTGAACTCCTACTAACTCTGTCTGATAGGGACCAGGCCCTGGGAGGGGGGAGTTTGTGGGAGTTATAATCACCGGGGGTGTTGGTTTTAATCACCGGGGGGTGTTGGTTTTAATCACCGGGGTGTTGGTTTTAATCACCGGGGGTGTTGGTTTTAATCACCGGGGGTGTTGGTTTTAATCACCGGGGGTGTTGGTTTTAATCACCGGGGGTGTTGGTTTTAATCACCGGGGGTGTGGTTTTAATCACCGGAATGGTTTTCATCATCGGAATGGTTTTAATCACCAAGGGGTGGTTTTAATCACCAAGGGGTGGTTTTAATCACCAGGGGGTGGTTTTAATCACCAAGGGGTGGTTTTAATCACCAGGGGGTGGTTTTAATCACCAAGGGGTGGTTTTAATCACCGGGGGTGTGGTTTTAATCATCAGAATGGTTTTAATCACCGGGGGTGTGGTTTTAATCACCAGGGGTGGTTTTAATCACCAAGGGGTGGTTTTAATTACCAAGGGGTAGTTTTAATCACCAAGGGGTGGTTTTAATTACCAGCAGTTCTTTATGAATCATGCTGTGCTGCTGCCAAAGGAGAGACCCAGAGGATAGGTCACCACCCGTGTGGGTACTAGCTAGCACAGCTACAAAGTCAACACGTTTTTGTTTTCATGACTTTTTACAATACAGACCATTTTGACTTTGCAGCTGGCCTATCTAAGGGGAAATCGCTCAGTTCTGCCTCCGGGACTAGAGTCATGACAATAAACGTCCACCTGCACCACCCGCCCCGGCTACTAACTGACCTATCACTGCACCTTAGAATCCTGCCCATAAATAACCCAGCCAATCGGAATGGGATTCACCGGCATCTTCCAAGACCAAGCCTTCAGTAGCGTTTATCAGCAGCACAGTAAAAAGGAGCTGATGGGTAACAAGCTGTGGAAAGATTTACATCCCAGTCTGTCTTCACTGGAGCTTTGTTCTGAGAGAGGAGAGGAGAGGAGAGGAGAGGAGAGGAGAGGAGAGGAGAGGAGAGGAGAGGAGAGGAGAGGAGAGGAGAGGAGAGTAGCAGGTAAGGAGAGTGGGGGTAGCAGGGAAGGAGAGTGGGGTAGCAGGGAAGGAGAGTGGTAGCAGGGAAGGAGAGTGGGGTAGCAGGGAAGGAGTGGGTAGCAGGGAAGGAGAGTGGGGGTAGCAGGGAAGGAGAGTGGAGTAGCAGGGAAGGAGAGTGGGGTAGCAGGGAAGGAGAGTGGGGTAGCAGGGAAGGAGAGTGGGGTAGCAGGGAAGGAGAGTGGGGTAGCAGGGAAGGAGTGTGGGGTAGCAGGGAAGGAGAGTGGTTTAGCAGGGAAGGAGAGTGGTGTAGCAGGGAAGGAGTGGGTAGCAGGGAAGGAGAGTGGGGTAGCAGGGAAGGAGTGTGGGGGTAGCAGGGAAGGAGAGTGGGGTAGCAGGGAAGGAGAGTGGGGTAGCAGGGAAGGAGAGTGGGGTAGCAGGGAAGGAGAGTGGGGTAGCAGGGAAGGAGTGGGTAGCAGGAAGGAGAGTGGGGTAGCAGGGAAGGAGTGTGGGGTAGCAGGGAAGGAGAGTGGGGGTAGCAGGGAAGGAGAGTGGGGTAGCAGGGAAGGAGAGTGGGGTAGCAGGGAAGGAGAGTGGGGTAGCAGGGAAGGAGAGTGGGGTAGCAGGGAAGGAGAGTGGGGTAGCAGGGAAGGAGAGTGGGGTAGCAGGGAAGGAGTGTGGGGTAGCAGGGAAGGAGAGTGGTGTAGCAGGGAAGGAGAGTGGTGTAGCAGGGAAGGAGAGTGGGGTAGCAGGGAAGGAGAGTGGGGTAGCAGGGAAGGAGAGTGGGGTAGCAGGGAAGGAGAGTGGGTAGCAGGGAAGGAGAGTGGGTAGCAGGGAAGGAGTGGGTAGCAGGGAAGGAGAGGGTAGCAGAGAAGGAGAGTGGGGTAGCAGGGAAGGAGAGTGGGGTAGCAGGGAAGGAGAGTGGGGTAGCAGGGAAGGAGAGTGGGGGTAGCAGGGAAGGAGAGTGGGGTAGCAGGGAAGGAGAGTGGGGTAGCAGGGAAGGAGAGTGGGGTAGCAGGGAAGGAGAGTGGGGGTAGCAGGGAAGGAGAGTGGGGTAGCAGGGAAGGAGAGTGGGGTAGCAGGGAAGGAGAGTGGGGGTAGCAGGGAAGGAGATTGGGGTAGCAGGGAAGGAGAGTGGGGTAGCAGGGAAGGAGAGTGGGGTAGCAGGGAAGGAGAGTGGGGTAGCAGGGAAGGAGAGTGGGGTAGCAGGGAAGGAGAGTGGGGTAGCAGGGAAGGAGAGTGGGGTAGCAGGGAAGGAGAGTGGGGTAGCAGGGAAGGAGAGTGGGGTAGCAGGGAAGGAGAGTGGGGTAGCAGGGAAGGAGAGTGGGGTAGCAGGGAAGGAGTGTGGGTAGCAGGGAAGGAGAGTGGGGTAGCAGGGAAGGAGAGTGGGGTAGCAGGGAAGGAGTGGGTAGCAGGGAAGGAGAGTGGGGTAGCAGGGAAGGAGAGTGGGGTAGCAGGGAAGGAGAGTGGGGTAGCAGGGAAGGAGAGTGGGGTAGCAGGGAAGGAGAGTGGGGTAGCAGGGAAGGAGAGTGGGGTAGCAGGGAAGGAGAGTGGGGTAGCAGGGAAGGAGAGTGGGGTAGCAGGGAAGGAGAGTGGGGTAGCAGGGAAGGAGAGTGGGGTAGCAGGGAAGGAGAGTGGGGTAGCAGGGAAGGAGAGTGGGGTAGCAGGGAAGGAGAGTGGGGTAGCAGGGAAGGAGAGTGGGGTAGCAGGGAAGGAGAGTGGGGTAGCAGGGAAGGAGAGTGGGGTAGCAGGAAGGAGAGTGGGGTAGCAGGGAAGGAGAGTGGGGTAGCAGGGAAGGAGAGTGGGGTAGCAGGGAAGGAGAGTGGGGTAGCAGGGAAGGAGAGTGGGGTAGCAGGGAAGGAGAGTGGGGTAGCAGGGAAGGAGAGTGGGGTAGCAGGGAAGGAGAGTGGGGTAGCAGCCGTCTTAGATGTGTATATTTTCTTCCCTGTGTAAATCTGCTGAAAGCTGACATCGACTTTTCTCACATGGAACACAGACTTTACACTCAACCATCCTCCTTTAACAGATCAATATCCACCAAACCAAGCAAATGAAGCTAATTGGGCATGTTGACAAATATTTACAACTTTCTTTTAAATCTGGATATGGACGTCGATTCAGAAAGGCATTCAGAAAATCAGTCACATGTAGCCTTGTTGCAAAGCTAAGCCTTTCGAAACATCAATACAAACAGTTGGTTACAGCTTCTTAAAAAATCCTTAGACACTGTCGAATCAACATCACTCTGAAAAACACAAAAAAACTACTTTGCATTGATCCAGTAGTGTTTTCCTTCCTTTCATATTGGCTGTGCTTCTGTCTGGCCATGTTGATGAGGAGGCTGCCTCTGTCTGGCCATGTTGATGAGGAGGCTGCCTCTGTCTGGCCATGTTGATGAGGAGGCTGACTCTGTCTGGCCATGTTAATGAGGAGGCTGACTCTGTCTGGCCATGTTGATGAGGAGGCTGCCTCTGTCTGGCCATGTTAATGAGGAGGCTGCCTCTGTCTGGCCATGTTAATGAGGAGGCTGCCTCTGTCTGGCAATGTTTAAAGAAAATGAAAAGGATTATTAACTAGGAAATAAACTGCTGAAAGAAAGATATCTGCATCAGCCTTCCATACGGTTTATTCCAAAAACCTTTTAATTGGTTTTTAAAGGTTAACTGCCCCTTAGAACCAACTTATCTGGTTTTTAAACAGCCTATGTCGCATCGATATGAGTCGGAGAGGTATCAAAATCTAGTGTCAAAATTGACTACAAAGTGTAAATAGGATAATTACGTTGTGGGTGTGTCGCAACGATCAAGGGCAGTAGAGAGTGCAGAGACGTAGCTAAGATAGCTTTGCTATGGAGAGAACACCGTTACGATCAAGGGCAGTAGAGTACAGAGACGTAAGCTAAGATAGCTTTGCTATGGAGAGAACACCGTTTCGAAGATGAGGACTTCCCTCCTGACTGACTCCGCCATCTCTAGATGGTCAGCTGATTCACTTCTATGACTTACTGGAGGGTCGGGTATGAATTACTTACTAATTGCCAATGATGCCCAACTGCCCAGAGACAACACATTGTGGTCCGCCTCCCAGCTGCCATGTGGACATTTTGTTGTCAAGTCTGCATGTGGGGCGCAACGCACAGGAGGTTGGTGGCACCTTTAATTGGGGAGGACGGGCTCGTGGTAACGGCCGGAGCGGAACCAGTGGAGTGGTATGAAATACATCAAAACACATGGCTTCCATGGTGATGCCATTCCATTTGCTCCATTCCAGACATTACTATGAACCGTCCTTCCCCCCTTAGCAGCCTCCAACAAGTTCAAAATGGGCTTCCAACAAGATGGTCAACCATCCTGGGGCAGATGGCCAGTATATGGATTACATCCACCTAGCTTCTACTGGATGTCAACCGCCAACCAGAGACTGGTGTGGTACTAGGCTATGACACTTTGATGTAACCTAGAATAAATACATCTCCCCTTTGTGTGTAATGTGAGAGGAATTGTTTGCATCGCTAACGTTGCAACTGAAGCCAGGTTTGATCCCTGCTAGCTAACGTTAGCTAGCTGGCTAGCCTCGCGATCAAGCAAACCTGATAACATGTTTGATGCATGTTTTCCAGCTTGCTTGGGTAATGTTTCAACTCGGAACTGACTAGCTACATTAAGAGCCGTGATAAATAATCAAGCCGACTAGCTAGCTAGCATATGAAGGCTTCAGCTGAACCCCACAAAAAGATGCCAACGAGCAACAACAAACAAGGAGGCAGTGGCCAGACACCAGTCCTGTTTCAGAGTCATGGAGGACAATATAACCACCGTTGATCATGTAATCAGTGCTGTGTGTGTGTGTTTTTTCGTCTTGTATGTTGTAAGTAGGTGGTGCAGCAGTGTACTACTCCTGGGCAAGGGGGGAGTAATGCCAACCTGTCAGTACCATGCTGGCCCGTGTCCCTTGTGAATTAGCTGTGAATCATCATCTCTGGGTTGGCTATATTTAACCGTTTATTTACTGTTGGCGTCCATGACTGTATGGTGACAGTCTTTCTCTCCCTTCCCCTGTTTCTCTGAGATGGGATCTGGGTCAGATCTGTATGTCAGGCTCCTTCATAGCCAGTATCTGTGATGGGAGCTGGGTCAGATCTGTATGTCAGGCTCCTTCATAGCCAGTATCTGTGATGGGAGCTGGGTCAGATCTGTATGTCAGGCTCCTTCATAGCCAGTATCTGTGATGGGAGCTGGGTCAGATCTGTATGTCCGGCTCCTTCATGACCAGTATCTGTGATGGGAGCTGGGTCAGATCTGTATGTCCGGCTCCTTCATAGCCAGTATCTGTGATAGGAGCTGGGTCAGATCTGTACGTCCGGCTCCTTCATAGCCAGTATCTGTGATAGGAGCTGGGTCAGATCTGTACGTCCGGCTCCTTCATAGCCAGTATCTGTGATGGGAGCTGGGTCAGATCTGTACATCCGGCTCCTTCATAGCCAGTATCTGTGATGGGAGCTGGGTCAGATCTGTACGTCCGGCTCCTTCATGATAGGAGCTGGGTCAGATCTGTATGTCCGGCTCCTTCATAGCCAGTATCTGTGATAGGAGCTGGGTCAGATCTGTACGTCCGGCTCCTTCATAGCCAGTATCTGTGATGGGGAGCTGGGTCAGATCTGTATGTCCGGCTCCTTCATAGCCAGTATCTGTGATGGGAGCTGGGTCAGATCTGTATGTCCGGCTCCTTCATAGCCAGTATCTGTGATGGGAGCTGGGTCAGATCTGTACGTCCGGCTCCTTCATGACCAGTATCTGTGATGGGAGCTGGGTCAGATCTGTACGTCCGGCTCCTTCATAGCCAGTATCTGTGATAGGATCTGGGTCAGATCTATATGTCCTGCTCCTTCATAGCCAGTATCTGTGATGGGAGCTGGGTCAGATCTGTATGTCCGGCTCCTTCATAGCCAGTATCTGTGATAGAGGCTGGGTCAGATCTGTATGTCCGGCTCCTTCATAGCCAGTATCTGTGATGGGGAGCTGGGTCAGATCTGTATGTCCGGCTCCTTCATGATAGGAGCTGGGTCAGATCTGTATGTCCGGCTCCTTCATAGCCAGTATCTGTGATAGAGGCTGGGTCAGATCTGTATGTCCGGCTCCTTCATAGCCAGTATCTGTGATGGGAGCTGGGTCAGATCTGTATGTCCGGCTCCTCAGTAAATTGTAGTATTGGGTCACCATCTGGGATCCGGATGTCATGTTGACATGCCAATTAGCTAACGTAATGACATGCCAGTGTGAACGGTGTTGTATCGAGGCGCTTCCCCATTGTTGCTTCCCACTGGAAGCTGGCGCTAGCTAACGTAGCCAATTTGTTCCCATCCCACTTGGTTATATTTCCAGTAGGATAGCAGCCTACGTGAGAAATAACTTGTAATATTGGTAGTGACCATCTGGATGTCACTGTGATACAGTCTGCTGCTCAATGGGGAGTTTGAGCTGCTGGCCAGCAACACAACAACACAGGTGGTGTCTGATTGGGATTTTTCACTAGACTATAGTTACATTTTTATTTTTATTTTTATTTATTTTTTATTTCACCTTTATTTAACCAGGTAAACCAGTTGAGAACAAGTTCTCATTTACAACTCGACCTGGCCAAGATAAAGCAAAGCAGTGCGATAAAAACAACAACACAGAGTTACATATGGGGTAAAACAAAACAAAGTCAAAAATACAACAGAAATACATATAATATACAGTGTGCAAATTTAGCAAGTTATGGAGGTAAGGCAATAAAATAGGCTATAGTGCAAAATAATTACAATTAGTATTAACACTGGAATGATAGATGTGCAAGAGATGATGTGCAAATAGAGATACTGGGGTACAAATGAACAAAATAAATAACAATATAGGGATGAGGTAGTTGTGCGGGCTAATTTCAGATGGGCTGTGTACAGGTGCAGTGATCGGTAAGGTGCTCTGACAACTGATGCTTAAAGTTAGTGAGGGAGATAAGTGTCTCCAGCTTCTCTTCAGACTATAAGATAAACATAGTTTACATCTCTGTTGCTAGGCAGGAACTTAATTGGTTCCTCTCGCTGGTGTAGTCATGGCCCTGCCTGATTCTAGAACCTTCGTGAGCGTGGGAAATAGAACTGTTTCTTCTCTCTTCATCTGACCTGACCTCGGTCGAATTCCTCGTTCCTCCCCCTAATCCACGGCTGTCCTGTCCTCATCAGTGACTGAAACCAGACTGTTGCCCGTTGCCTCTCTCCTTAGGGCATATACCTGGAACTTAGCCAAGGGTTGAACAAGAGTTCAGACTAAACATGGTTTAAATCACAGCATGAGGGGGCGTTGGGACTGAGTGGTACAAACGGAGGAGGCTGGTATATGTTTGAGAAATTGATTATGGACCTGCCATGTTTTAAGCCATGTTTAAGTATCGATTGATAGGTTTTGGAATCAATTAAGGGTTCAGAACAGAGCCAGGAAAAGGGGGCTCTGTTATTTTTACATGACAAGGTCTAGAAAGGAGGGAAGTCAGATACCGCCCGTTAAGGAAGTGGGTGGAGCGGTCAAGAGGTGAAAACTGGAGACAGTGGTGGAGGAACCAAAGAGGGAGGGATTAAGCTCAAATGTATGTAAAATGACTGTGAAACTGAGAGCTGAGAGGTGGAGAGTCAGATGCTCTGCAGACCACCTCGGTTATATTATCTGTAATAAAGTCTATCTTTAATTCTACAAAAACTCTGAAAGTACTTTTGTGTTTGACTGAGGACAAAAGACAATTTTCTACAACATGTCGTTCGCTCCTGAGTCCCGATTGCCGAGCTCTGCTGTCCTGCGGTAACTTAATAACCTTTTATTGCAGTGAGCTAAATCAAGGGTCACACATAGTGATTCTTGGTAGTCTTAAACAAATCTACTTTGAAACAAAAGTATACACCTCACACACATGGTTATGGGCTTAGAAAAAAGAAGACACCTGTACCATGTCAGATATAGAGTTGAAATGTATTACATTTTGAGTTTGCATCCAAATATTACACTTTATTTACATCACAGAAGACTGAAATATAACAAAACTGTTTAACATAGAAACACCGGTTTAAAAAAAAATCCTTATGAAAAATATGAATAACATTCCACCAATGAGGCCAAATAGGGCGCTTTTGGTCATTGACTGCAGGGAAGGGCTACAGGGAAGTAACTAGATAGTGTAGCTTATATCAGGCCAGTAAGGAGAGGGAAGTAACTAGATAGTGTAGCTTATATCAGGCCAGTAAGGAGAGGGAAGTAACTAGATAGTGTAGCTTATATCAGGCCAGTAAGGAGATGGAAGTAGCTAGATAGTGTAGCTTATATCAGGCCAGTAAGGAGAGGGAAGTAGCTAGATAGTGTAGCTTATATCAGGCCAGTAAGGAGAGGGAAGTAACTAGATAGTGTAGCTTATATCAGGCCAGTAAGGAGAGGGAAGTAACTAGATAGTGTAGCTTATATCAGGCCAGTAATGAGAGGGAAGTAACTAGATAGTGTAGCTTATATCAGGCCAGTAAGGAGAGGGAAGTAACTAGATAGTGTAGCTTATATCAGGCCAGTAAGGAGAGGGAAGTAACTAGATAGTGTAGCTTATATCAGGCCAGTAAGGAGAGGGAAGTAACTAGATAGTGTAGCTTATATCAGGCCAGTAAGGAGAGGGAAGTAACTAGATAGTGTAGCTTATATCAGGCCAGTAAGGAGAGGGAAGTAACTAGATAGTGTAGCTTATATCAGGCCAGTAAGGAGAGGGAAGTAACTAGATAGTGTAGCTTATATCAGGCCAGTAAGGAGAGGGAAGTAACTAGATAGTGTAGCTTATATCAGGCCAGTAAGGAGAGGGAAGTAACTAGATAGTGTAGCTTATATCAGGCCAGTAAGGAGAGGGAAGTAACTAGATAGTGTAGCTTATATCAGGCCAGTAAGGAGAGGGAAGTAACTAGATAGTGTAGCTTATATCAGGCCAGTAAGGAGAGGGAAGTAACTAGATAGTGTAGCATCAGGCCAAGGAGAGGGAAGTAACTAGATAGTGTAGCTTATATCAGGCCAGTAAGGAGAGGGAAGTAACTAGATAGTGTAGCTTATATCAGGCCAGTAAGGAGAGGGGAAGTAACTAGATAGTGTAGCTTATATCAGGCCAGTAAGGAGAGGGAAGTAACTAGATAGTGTAGCTTATATCAGGCCAGTAAGGAGAGGGAAGTAACTAGATAGTGTAGCTTATATCAGGCCAGTAAGGAGAGGGAAGTAACTAGATAGTGTAGCTTATATCAGGCCAGTAAGGAGAGGGAAGTAACTAGATAGTGTAGCTTATATCAGGCCAGTAAGGAGAGGGAAGTAACTAGATAGTGTAGCTTATATCAGGCCAGTAAGGAGAGGGAAGTAACTAGATAGTGTAGCTTATATCAGGCCAGTAAGGAGAGGGAAGTAACTAGATAGTGTAGCTTATATCAGGCCAGTAAGGAGAGGGAAGTAACTAGATAGTGTAGCTTATATCAGGCCAGTAAGGAGAGGGAAGTAACTAGATAGTGTAGCTTATATCAGGCCAGTAAGGAGAGGGAAGTAACTAGATAGTGTAGCTTATATCAGGCCAGTAAGGAGAGGGAAGTAACTAGATAGTGTAGCTTATATCAGGCCAGTAAGGAGAGGGAAGTAACTAGATAGTGTAGCTTATATCAGGCCAGTAAGGAGAGGGAAGTAACTAGATAGTGTAGCTTATATCAGGCCAGTAAGGAGATGGAAGTAACTAGATAGTGTAGCTTATATCAGGCCAGTAAGGAGAGGGAAGTAACTAGATAGTGTAGCTTATATCAGGCCAGTAAGGAGAGGGAAGTAACTAGATAGTGTAGCTTATATCAGGCCAGTAAGGAGAGGGAAGTAACTAGATAGTGTAGCTTATATCAGGCCAGTAAGGAGAGGGAAGTAACTAGATAGTGTAGCTTATATCAGGCCAGTAAGGAGAGGGAAGTAACTAGATAGTGTAGCTTATATCAGGCCAGTAAGGAGAGGGAAGTAACTAGATAGTGTAGCTTATATCAGGCCAGTAAGGAGAGGGAAGTAACTAGATAGTGTAGCTTATATCAGGCCAGTAAGGAGAGGGAAGTAACTAGATAGTGTAGCTTATATCAGGCCAGTAAGGAGAGGGAAGTAACTAGATAGTGTAGCTTATATCAGGCCAGTAAGGAGAGGGAAGTAACTAGATAGTGTAGCTTATATCAGGCCAGTAAGGAGAGGGAAGTAACTAGATAGTGTAGCTTATATCAGGCCAGTAAGGAGAGGGAAGTAACTAGATAGTGTAGCTTATATCAGGCCAGTAAGGAGAGGGAAGTAACTAGATAGTGTAGCTTATATCAGGCCAGTAAGGAGAGGGAAGTAACTAGATAGTGTAGCTTATATCAGGCCAGTAAGGAGAGGGAAGTAACTAGATAGTGTAGCTTATATCAGGCCAGTAAGGAGAGGGAAGTAACTAGATAGTGTAGCTTATATCAGGCCAGTAAGGAGAGGGAAGTAACTAGATAGTGTAGCTTATATCAGGCCAGTAAGGAGAGGGAAGTAACTAGATAGTGTAGCTTATATCAGGCCAGTAAGGAGAGGGAAGTCACTAGATAGTGTAGCTTATATCAGGCCAGTAAGGAGAGGGAAGTAACTAGATAGTGTAGCTTATATCAGGCCAGTAAGGAGAGGGAAGTAACTAGATAGTGTAGCTTATATCAGGCCAGTAAGGAGAGGGAAGTAACTAGATAGTGTAGCTTATATCAGGCCAGTAAGGAGAGAGGGAAGTAACTAGATAGTGTAGCTTATATCAGGCCAGTAAGGAGAGGGAAGTAACTAGATAGTGTAGCTTATATCAGGCCAGTAAGGAGAGGGAAGTAACTAGATAGTGTAGCTTATATCAGGCCAGTAAGGAGAGGGAAGTAACTAGATAGTGTAGCTTATATCAGGCCAGTAAGGAGAGGGAAGTAACTAGATAGTGTAGCTTATATCAGGCCAGTAAGGAGAGGGAAGTAACTAGATAGTGTAGCTTATATCAGGCCAGTAAGGAGAGGGGAAGTAACTAGATAGTGTAGCTTATATCAGGCCAGTAAGGAGAGGGAAGTAACTAGATAGTGTAGCTTATATCAGGCCAGTAAGGAGAGGGAAGTAACTAGATAGTGTAGCTTATATCAGGCCAGTAAGGAGAGGGAAGTAACTAGATAGTGTAGCTTATATCAGGCCAGTAAGGAGAGGGAAGTAACTAGATAGTGTAGCTTATATCAGGCCAGTAAGGAGAAGTACACTAGATAGTGTAGCTTATATCAGGCCAGTAAGGAGAGGGAAGTAACTAGATAGTGTAGCTTATATCAGGCCAGTAAGGAGAGGGAAGTAACTAGATAGTGTAGCTTATATCAGGCCAGTAAGGAGAGGGAAGTAACTAGATAGTGTAGCTTATATCAGGCCAGTAAGGAGAGGGAAGTAACTAGATAGTGTAGCTTATATCAGGCCAGTAAGGAGAGGGAAGTAACTAGATAGTGTAGCTTATATCAGGCCAGTAAGGAGAGGGAAGTAACTAGATAGTGTAGCTTATATCAGGCCAGTAAGGAGAGGGAAGTAACTAGATAGTGTAGCTTATATCAGGCCAGTAAGGGAGGGAAGTAACTAGATAGTGTAGCTTATATCAGGCCAGTAAGGGAGGGAAGTAACTAGATAGTGTAGCTTATATCAGGCCAGTAAGGAGGGGGAAGTAACTAGATAGTGTAGCTTATATCAGGCCAGTAAGGAGAGGGAAGTAACTAGATAGTGTAGCTTATATCAGGCCAGTAAGGAGAGGGAAGTAACTAGATAGTGTAGCTTATATCAGGCCAGTAAGGAGAGGGAAGTAACTAGATAGTGTAGCTTATATCAGGCCAGTAAGGAGAGGGAAGTAACTAGATAGTGTAGCTTATATCAGGCCAGTAAGGAGAGGGGAAGTAACTAGATAGTGTAGCTTATATCAGGCCAGTAAGGAGAGGGAAGTAACTAGATAGTGTAGCTTATATCAGGCCAGTAAGGAGAGGGAAGTAACTAGATAGTGTAGCTTATATCAGGCCAGTAAGGAGAGGGAAGTAACTAGATAGTGTAGCTTATATCAGGCCAGTAAGGAGAGGAAGTAACTAGATAGTGTAGCTTATATCAGGCCAGTAAGGAGAGGGAAGTAACTAGATAGTGTAGCTTATATCAGGCCAGTAAGGAGAGGGAAGTAACTAGATAGTGTAGCTTATATCAGGCCAGTAAGGAGGGAAGTAACTAGATAGTGTAGCTTATATCAGGCCAGTAAGGAGAGGGAAGTAACTAGATAGTGTAGCTTATATCAGGCCAGTAAGGAGAGGGAAGTAACTAGATAGTGTAGCTTATATCAGGCCAGTAAGGAGAGGGAAGTAACTAGATAGTGTAGCTTATATCAGGCCAGTAAGGAGAGGGAAGTAACTAGATAGTGTAGCTTATATCAGGCCAGTAAGGAGAGGGAAGTAACTAGATAGTGTAGCTTATATCAGGCCAGTAAGGAGAGGGAAGTAACTAGATAGTGTAGCTTATATCAGGCCAGTAAGGAGAGGGAAGTAACTAGATAGTGTAGCTTATATCAGGCCAGTAAGGAGAGGGAAGTAACTAGATAGTGTAGCTTATATCAGGCCAGTAAGGAGAGGGAAGTAACTAGATAGTGTAGCTTATATCAGGCCAGTAAGGAGAGGGAAGTAACTAGATAGTGTAGCTTATATCAGGCCAGTAAGGAGAGTGGAAGTAACTAGATAGTGTAGCTTATATCAGGCCAGTAAGAGAGGGAAGTAACTAGATAGTGTAGCTTATATCAGGCCAGTAAGGAGAGGAAGTAACTAGATAGTGTAGCTTATATCAGGCCAGTAAGGAGAGGGAAGTAACTAGATAGTGTAGCTTATATCAGGCCAGTAAGGAGAGGGAAGTAACTAGATAGTGTAGCTTATATCAGGCCAGTAAGGAGAGGGAAGTAACTAGATAGTGTAGCTTATATCAGGCCAGTAAGGAGAGGGAAGTAACTAGATAGTGTAGCTTATATCAGGCCAGTAAGGAGAGGGAAGTAACTAGATAGTGTAGCTTATATCAGGCCAGTAAGGAGAGGGAAGTAACTAGATAGTGTAGCTTATATCAGGCCAGTAAGGAGAGGGAGTAACTAGATAGTGTAGCTTATATCAGGCCAGTAAGGAGAGGGAAGTAACTAGATAGTGTAGCTTATATCAGGCCAGTAAGGAGAGGGAAGTAACTAGATAGTGTAGCTTATATCAGGCCAGTAAAGAGAGGGAAGTAACTAGATAGTGTAGCTTATATCAGGCCAGTAAGGAGAGGGAAGTAACTAGATAGTGTAGCTTATATCAGGCCAGTAAGGAGAGGGAAGTAACTAGATAGTGTAGCTTATATCAGGCCAGTAAGGAGAGGGAAGTAACTAGATAGTGTAGCTTATATCAGGCCAGTAAGGAGAGGGAAGTAACTAGATAGTGTAGCTTATATCAGGCCAGTAAGGAGAGGGAAGTAACTAGATAGTGTAGCTTATATCAGGCCAGTAAGGAGAGGGAAGTAACTAGATAGTGTAGCTTATATCAGGCCAGTAAGGAGAGGGGAAGTAACTAGATAGTGTAGCTTATATCAGGCCAGTAAGGAGAGGGAAGTAACTAGATAGTGTAGCTTATATCAGGCCAGTAAGGAGAGGGAAGTAACTAGATAGTGTAGCTTATATCAGGCCAGTAAGGAGAGGGAAGTAACTAGATAGTGTAGCTTATATCAGGCCAGTAAGGAGAGGGAAGTAACTAGATAGTGTAGCTTATATCAGGCCAGTAAGGAGAGGGAAGTAACTAGATAGTGTAGCTTATATCAGGCCAGTAAGGAGGGAAGTAACTAGATAGTGTAGCTTATATCAGGCCAGTAAGGAGGGGAAGTAACTAGATAGTGTAGCTTATATCAGGCCAGTAAGGAGAGGGAAGTAACTAGATAGTGTAGCTTATATCAGGCCAGTAAGGAGAGGGAAGTAACTAGATAGTGTAGCTTATATCAGGCCAGTAAGGAGGGAAGTAACTAGATAGTGTAGCTTATATCAGGCCAGTAGGGAGAGGAAGTAACTAGATAGTGTAGCTTATATCAGGCCAGTAAGGAGAGGGAAGTAACTAGATAGTGTAGCTTATATCAGGCCAGTAAGGAGAGGGAAGTAACTAGATAGTGTAGCTTATATCAGGCCAGTAAGGAGAGGGAAGTAACTAGATAGTGTAGCTTATATCAGGCCAGTAAGGAGAGGGAAGTAACTAGATAGTGTAGCTTATATCAGGCCAGTAAGGGAGAGGGAAGTAACTAGATAGTGTAGCTTATATCAGGCCAGTAAGGAGGAAGTAACTAGATAGTGTAGCTTATATCAGGCCAGTAAGGAGAGTGGAAGTAACTAGATAGTGTAGCTTATATCAGGCCAGTAAGGAGAGGGAAGTAACTAGATAGTGTAGCTTATATCAGGCCAGTAAGGAGAGGGAAGTAACTAGATAGTGTAGCTTATATCAGGCCAGTAAGGAGGGAAGTAACTAGATAGTGTAGCTTATATCAGGCCAGTAAGGAGAGGGGAAGTAACTAGATAGTGTAGCTTATATCAGGCCAGTAAGGAGAGGGAAGTAACTAGATAGTGTAGCTTATATCAGGCCAGTAAGGAGAGGGAAGTAACTAGATAGTGTAGCTTATATCAGGCCAGTAAGGAGAGGGAAGTAACTAGATAGTGTAGCTTATATCAGGCCAGTAAGGAGAGGGAAGTAATTAGATAGTGTAGCTTATATCAGGCCAGTAAGGGAGAGGGAAGTAACTAGATAGTGTAGCTTATATCAGGCCAGTAAGAGAGGGAAGTAACTAGATAGTGTAGCTTATATCAGGCCAGTAAGGAGAGGGAAGTAACTAGATAGTGTAGCTTATATCAGGCCAGTAAGGAGAGGGAAGTAACTAGATAGTGTAGCTTATATCAGGCCAGTAAGGAGAGGGAAGTAACTAGATAGTGTAGCTTATATCAGGCCAGTAAGGAGAGGGAAGTAACTAGATAGTGTAGCTTATATCAGGCCAGTAAGGAGAGGAAGTAACTAGATAGTGTAGCTTATATCAGGCCAGTAAGGAGAGGGAAGTAACTAGATAGTGTAGCTTATATCAGGCCAGTAAGGAGAGGAAGTAACTAGATAGTGTAGCTTATATCAGGCCAGTAAGAGAGGGAAGTAACTAGATAGTGTAGCTTATATCAGGCCAGTAAGGAGAGGGAAGTAACTAGATAGTGTAGCTTATATCAGGCCAGTAAGGAGAGGGAAGTAACTAGATAGTGTAGCTTATATCAGGCCAGTAAGGAGAGGGAAGTAACTAGATAGTGTAGCTTATATCAGGCCAGTAAGGAGAGGGAAGTAACTAGATAGTGTAGCTTATATCAGGCCAGTAAGGAGAGGGAAGTAACTAGATAGTGTAGCTTATATCAGGCCAGTAAGGAGAGGGAAGTAACTAGATAGTGTAGCTTATATCAGGCCAGTAAGGAGAGGGAAGTAACTAGATAGTGTAGCTTATATCAGGCCAGTAAGGAGAGGGAAGTAACTAGATAGTGTAGCTTATATCAGGCCAGTAAGGAGAGGGAAGTAACTAGATAGTGTAGCTTATATCAGGCCAGTAAGGAGAGGGAAGTAACTAGATAGTGTAGCTTATATCAGGCCAGTGAGGAGAGGGAAGTAACTAGATAGTGTAGCTTATATCAGGCCAGTAAGGAGAGGGAAGTAACTAGATAGTGTAGCTTATATCAGGCCAGTAAGGAGAGGGAAGTCACTAGATAGTGTAGCTTATATCAGGCCAGTAAGGAGAGGGAAGTCATTAGATAGTGTAGCTTATATCAGGCCAGTAAGGAGAGGGAAGTAACTAGATAGTGTAGCTTATATCAGGCCAGTAAGGAGAGGGAAGTAACTAGATAGTGTAGCTTATATCAGGCCAGTAAGGAGAGGGAAGTAACTAGATAGTGTAGCTTATATCAGGCCAGTAAGGAGAGGGAAGTAACTAGATAGTGTAGCTTATATCAGGCCAGTAAGGAGAGGGAAGTAACTAGATAGTGTAGCTTATATCAGGCCAGTAAGGAGATGGAAGTAACTAGATAGTGTAGCTTATATCAGGCCAGTAAGGAGAGGGAAGTCATTAGATAGTGTAGCTTATATCAGGCCAGTAAGGAGAGGGAAGTCACTAGATAGTGTAGCTTATATCAGGCCAGTAAGGAGAGGGAAGTCATTAGATAGTGTAGCTTATATCAGGCCAGTAAGGAGAGGGAAGTAACTAGATAGTGTAGCTTATATCAGGCCAGTAAGGAGAGGGAAGTAACTAGATAGTGTAGCTTATATCAGGCCAGTAAGGAGAGGGAAGTCATTAGATAGTGTAGCTTATATCAGGCCAGTAAGGAGAAGGAAGTAACTAGATAGTGTAGCTTATATCAGGCCAGTAAGGAGGGGGAAGTAACTAGATAGTGTAGCTTATATCAGGCCAATAAGGAGAGGGAAGTAACTAGATAGTGTAGCTTATATCAGGCCAGTAAGGAGAGGGAAGTAACTAGATAGTGTAGCTTATATCAGGCCAGTAAGGAGAGGGAAGTCATTAGATAGTGTAGCTTATATCAGGCCAGTAAGGAGAGGGAAGTAACTAGATAGTGTAGCTTATATCAGGCCAGTAAGGAGGGGAAGTAACTAGATAGTGTAGCTTATATCAGGCCAGTAAGGAGAGGAAGTAACTAGATAGTGTAGCTTATATCAGGCCAGTAAGAGAGGGAAGTAACTAGATAGTGTAGCTTATATCAGGTCAGTAAGGAGGGGGAAGTAACTAGATAGTGTAGCTTATATCAGGCCAGTAAGGAGAGGGAAGTAACTAGATAGTGTAGCTTATATCAGGCCAGTAAGGAGAGGAAGTAACTAGATAGTGTAGCTTATATCAGGTCAGTAAGGAGGGGGAAGTAACTAGATAGTGTAGCTTATATCAGGCCAGTAAGGAGAGGGAAGTAACTAGATAGTGTAGCTTATATCAGGTCAGTAAGAGAGGAAGTCATTAGATAGTGTAGCTTATATCAGGCCAGTAAGGAGAGGGAAGTAACTAGATAGTGTAGCTTATATCAGGCCAGTAAGGAGAGGAAGTAACTAGATAGTGTAGCTTATATCAGGCCAGTAAGGAGAGGGAAGTAACTAGATAGTGTAGCTTATATCAGGCCAGTAAGGAGAGGGAAGTAACTAGATAGTGTAGCTTATATCAGGCCAGTAAGGAGAGGGAAGTAACTAGATAGTGTAGCTTATATCAGGCCAGTAAGGAGAGGGAAGTAACTAGATAGTGTAGCTTATATCAGGCCAGTAAGGAGAGGGAAGTAACTAGATAGTGTAGCTTATATCAGGCCAGTAAGGAGAGGGAAGTAACTAGATAGTGTAGCTTATATCAGGCCAGTAAAGAGAGGGAAGTAACTAGATAGTGTAGCTTATATCAGGCCAGTAAGGAGAGGGAAGTAACTAGATAGTGTAGCTTATATCAGGCCAGTAAGGAGAGGGAAGTAACTAGATAGTGTAGCTTATATCAGGCCTGTAAGGAGAGGGAAGTAACTAGATAGTGTAGCTTATATCAGGCCAGTAAGGAGAGGGAAGTAACTAGATAGTGTAGCTTATATCAGGCCAGTAAGAGAGGGAAGTAACTAGATAGTGTAAGCTTATATCAGGCCAGTAAGGAGAGGGAAGTAACTAGATAGTGTAGCTTATATCAGGCCAGTAAGGAGAGGGAAGTAACTAGATAGTGTAGCTTATATCAGGCCAGTAAGGAATGTGGAAGTAACTAGATAGTGTAGCTTATATCAGGCCAGTAAGAGAGGGAAGTAACTAGATAGTGTAGCTTATATCAGGCCAGTAAGGAGAGGGAAGTAACTAGATAGTGTAGCTATATCAGGCCAGTAAGGAGAGGGAAGTAACTAGATAGTGTAGCTTATATCAGGCCAGTAAGGAGAGGGAAGTAACTAGATAGTGTAGCTTATATCAGGCCAGTAAGGAGAGGGAAGTAACTAGATAGTGTAGCTTATATCAGGCCAGTAAGGAGAGGGGAAGTAACTAGATAGTGTAGCTTATATCAGGCCAGTAAGGAGAGGGAAGTAACTAGATAGTGTAGCTTATATCAGGCCAGTAAGGAGAGGGAAGTAACTAGATAGTGTAGCTTATATCAGGCCAGTAAGGAGAGGGAAGTAACTAGATAGTGTAGCTTATATCAGGCCAGTAAGGAGAGGGAAGTAACTAGATAGTGTAGCTTATATCAGGCCAGTAAGGAGAGGGGGAAGTAACTAGATAGTGTAGCTTATTCAGGCCTGTAAGGAGGAAGTAACTAGATAGTGTAGCTTATATCAGGCCAGTAAGGA
This sequence comes from Coregonus clupeaformis, assembly GCF_020615455.1. Classification (NCBI taxonomy): domain Eukaryota; kingdom Metazoa; phylum Chordata; class Actinopteri; order Salmoniformes; family Salmonidae; genus Coregonus; species Coregonus clupeaformis. The sequence continues at coordinate 96,227 of NW_025534477.1, read as the reverse complement.
GAGGGAAGTAACTAGATAGTGTAGCTTATATCAGGCCAGTAAGGAGAGGGAAGTAACTAGATAGTGTAGCTTATATCAGGCCTGTAAGGGAGAGGAAGTAACTAGATAGTGTAGCTTATATCAGGCCAGTAAGGAGAGGGAAGTAACTAGATAGTGTAGCTTATATCAGGCCAGTAAGGAGAGGAAGTAACTAGATAGTGTAGCTTATATCAGGCCAGTAAGGAGAGGGAAAGTAACTAGATAGTGTAGCTTATATCAGGCCAGTAAGGAGAGGAAGTAACTAGATAGTGTAGCTTAAATCAGGCCAGTAAGGAGAGGGAAGTAACTAGATAGTGTAGCTTATATCAGGCCAGTAAGGAGAGGAAGTAACTAGATAGTGTGAGCTTATATCAGGCCAGTAAGAGAGGAAGTAACTAGATAGTGTAGCTTATATCAGGCCAGTAAGGAGAGGGAAGTAACTAGATAGTGTAGCTTATATCAGGCCAGTAAGGAGAGGGAAGTAACTAGATAGTGTAGCTTATATCAGGCCAGTAAGGAGATGGAAGTCATTAGATAGTGTAGCTTATATCAGGCCAGTAAAGAGAGGGAAGTAACTAGATAGTGTAGCTTATATCAGGCCAGTAAGGAGAGGGAAGTAACTAGATAGTGTAGCTTATATCAGGCCAGTAAGGAGAGGGAAGTAACTAGATAGTGTAGCTTATATCAGGCCAGTAAGGAGAGGGAAGTAACTAGATAGTGTAGCTTATATCAGGCCAGTAAGGAGAGGGAAGTAACTAGATAGTGTAGCTTATATCAGGCCAGTAAGGAGGGGAAGTAACTAGATAGTGTAGCTTATATCAGGCCAGTAAGGAGAGGGAAGTAACTAGATAGTGTAGCTTATATCAGGCCAGTAAGGAGAGGGAAGTAACTAGATAGTGTAGCTTATATCAGGCCAGTAAGGAGAGGGGAAGTAACTAGATAGTGTAGCTTATATCAGGCCAGTAAGGAGAAGGAAGTAACTAGATAGTGTAGCTTATATCAGGCCAGTAAGGAGAGGGAAGTAACTAGATAGTGTAGCTTATATCAGGCCAGTAAGGAGAGGAAGTAACTAGATAGTGTAGCTTATATCAGGCCAGTAAGGAGAGGGAAGTAGCTAGATAGTGTAGCTTATATCAGGCCAGTAAGGAGAGGGAAGTAACTAGATAGTGTAGCTTATATCAGGCCAGTAAGGAGAGGGAAGTAACTAGATAGTGTAGCTTATATCAGGCCAGTAAGGAGAAGGGAAGTAACTAGATAGTGTAGCTTATATCAGGCCAGTAAGGAGAGGGAAGTAACTAGATAGTGTAGCTTATATCAGGCCAGTGAGGAGAGGGAAGTAACTAGATAGTGTAGCTTATATCAGGCCAGTAAGGAGAGGGAAGTAACTAGATAGTGTAGCTTATATCAGGCCAGTAAGGAGAGGGAAGTAACTAGATAGTGTAGCTTATATCAGGCCAGTAAGGAGAGGGAAGTAACTAGATAGTGTAGCTTATATCAGGCCAGTAAGAGAGGGAAGTAACTAGATAGTGTAGCTTATATCAGGCCAGTAAGGAGAGGGAAGTAACTAGATAGTGTAGCTTATATCAGGCCAGTAAGGAGAGGGAAGTAACTAGATAGTGTAGCTTATATCAGGCCAGTGAGGAGAGGGAAGTAACTAGATAGTGTAGCTTATATCAGGCCAGTAAGGAGAGGGAAGTAACTAGATAGTGTAGCTTATATCAGGCCAGTAAGGAGAGGGAAGTAACTAGATAGTGTAGCTTATATCAGGCCAGTAAGGAGATGGAAGTAACTAGATAGTGTAGCTTATATCAGGCCAGTAAGGAGAGGGAAGTAACTAGATAGTGTAGCTTATATCAGGCCAGTAAGGAGAGGGAAGTAACTAGATAGTGTAGCTTATATCAGGCCAGTAAGGAGATGGAAGTAACTAGATCGTGTAGCTTATATCAGGCCAGTAAGGAGAGGGAAGTAACTAGATAGTGTAGCTTATATCAGGCCAGTAAGGAGAAGGAAGTAACTAGATAGTGTAGCTTATATCAGGCCAGTAAGGAGATGGAAGTAACTAGATAGTGTAGCTTATATCAGGCCAGTAAGGAGAGGGAAGTAACTAGATAGTGTAGCTTATATCAGGCCAGTAAGGAGAGGGAAGTAACTAGATAGTGTAGCTTATATCAGGCCAGTAAGGAGGGGGAAGTAACTAGATAGTGTAGCTTATATCAGGCCAGTAAGGAGAGGGAAGTAACTAGATAGTGTAGCTTATATCAGGCCAGTAAGGAGATGGAAGTCACTAGATAGTGTAGCTTATATCAGGCCAGTAAGGAGATGGAAGTCACTAGATAGTGTAGCTTATATCAGGCCAGTAAGGAGATGGAAGTAACTAGATAGTGTAGCTTATATCAGGCCAGTAGGGAGAGGGAAGTAACTAGATAGTGTAGCTTATATCAGGCCAGTAAGGAGAGGGAAGTAACTAGATAGTGTAGCTTATATCAGGCCAGTAAGGAGAGGGAAGTAACTAGATAGTGTAGCTTATATCAGGCCAGTAAGAGAGGGAAGTAACTAGATAGTGTAGCTTATATCAGGCCAGTAAGGAGAGGGAAGTAACTAGATAGTGTAGCTTATATCAGGCCAGTAAGGAGAGGGAAGTAACTAGATAGTGTAGCTTATATCAGGCCAGTAAGGAGAGGGAAGTAACTAGATAGTGTAGCTTATATCAGGCCAGTAAGGAGAGGGAAGTAACTAGATAGTGTAGCTTATATCAGGCCAGTAAGGAGAGGGAAGTAACTAGATAGTGTAGCTTATATCAGGCCAGTAAGGAGAGGGAAGTAACTAGATAGTGTAGCTTATATCAGGCCAGTAAGGAGAGGGAAGTAACTAGATAGTGTAGCTTATATCAGGCCAGTAAGGAGAGGGAAGTAACTAGATAGTGTAGCTTATATCAGGCCAGTAAGGAGAGGGAAGTAACTAGATAGTGTAGCTTATATCAGGCCAGTAAGGAGAGGGAAGTAGCTAGATAGTGTAGCTTATATCAGGCCAGTAAGGAGATGGAAGTAACTAGATAGTGTAGCTTATATCAGGCCAGTAAGGAGAGGGAAGTAACTAGATAGTGTAGCTTATATCAGGCCAGTAAGGAGAGGGAAGTAACTAGATAGTGTAGCTTATATCAGGCCAGTAAGGAGAGGGAAGTAACTAGATAGTGTAGCTTATATCAGGCCAGTAAGGAGAGGGAAGTAACTAGATAGTGTAGCTTATATCAGGCCAGTAAGGAGAGAGGGAAGTAACTAGATAGTGTAGCTTATATCAGGCCAGTAAGGAGAGGGAAGTAACTAGATAGTGTAGCTTATATCAGGCCAGTAAGGAGAGGGAAGTAACTAGATAGTGTAGCTTATATCAGGCCAGTAGGGAGAGGGAAGTAACTAGATAGTGTAGCTTATATCAGGCCAGTAAGGAGAGGGAAGTAACTAGATAGTGTAGCTTATATCAGGCCAGTAAGGAGAGGGAAGTAACTAGATAGTGTAGCTTATATCAGGCCAGTAAGGAGAGGGAAGTAACTAGATAGTGTAGCTTATATCAGGCCAGTAAGGAGAGGGAAGTAACTAGATAGTGTAGCTTATATCAGGCCAGTAAGGAGAGGGAAGTAACTAGATAGTGTAGCTTATATCAGGCCAGTAAGGAGAGGGAAGTAACTAGATAGTGTAGCTTATATCAGGCCAGTAAGGAGAGGGAAGTAGCTAGATAGTGTAGCTTATATCAGGCCAGTAAGGAGATGGAAGTAACTAGATAGTGTAGCTTATATCAGGCCAGTAAGGAGAGGGGAAGTAACTAGATAGTGTAGCTTATATCAGGCCAGTAAGGAGAGGGAAGTAACTAGATAGTGTAGCTTATATCAGGCCAGTAAGGAGAGGAAGTAACTAGATAGTGTAGCTTATATCAGGCCAGTAAGGAGAGGGAAGTAACTAGATAGTGTAGCTTATATCAGGCCAGTAAGGAGAGGGAAGTAACTAGATAGTGTAGCTTATATCAGGCCAGTAAGGAGAGGGAAGTAACTAGATAGTGTAGCTTATATCAGGCCAGTAAGGAGAGGGAAGTAACTAGATAGTGTAGCTTATATCAGGCCAGTAAGGAGAGGAAGTAACTAGATAGTGTAGCTTATATCAGGCCAGTAGGGAGAGGGAAGTAACTAGATAGTGTAGCTTATATCAGGCCAGTAAGGAGAGGGAAGTAACTAGATAGTGTAGCTTATATCAGGCCAGTAAGGAGAGGGAAGTAACTAGATAGTGTAGCTTATATCAGGCCAGTAAGGAGAGGAAGTAACTAGATAGTGTAGCTTATATCAGGCCAGTAAGGAGAGGGAAGTAACTAGATAGTGTAGCTTATATCAGGCCAGTAAGGAGAGGGAAGTAACTAGATAGTGTAGCTTATATCAGGCCAGTAAGGAGAGGGAAGTAATTAGATAGTGTAGCTTATATCAGGCCAGTAAGGAGAGGGAAGTAACTAGATAGTGTAGCTTATATCAGGCCAGTAAGGAGAGGGAAGTAACTAGATAGTGTAGCTTATATCAGGCCAGTAAGGAGAGGGAAGTAACTAGATAGTGTAGCTTATATCAGGCCAGTAAGGAGGGGGAAGTAACTAGATAGTGTAGCTTATATCAGGCCACGGTGACAGCTTAAGCACATTTATTGGTTTTGTAGTACAATAAAAACTGAATGATACTCCCAAGTCCCAACTCGGCAGACAAGTTTCAAATTCTCGCAGAAGGCTCTAGCCACAAGCATAAACTAGCTAGATGGGTCGGGCTCATTAGGATGAACTGACTGGACCAAATCCGTTCCTCCCCACTCAACTCTCGCTGCGCGACATACGGTGAGGGAAAAAAGTATTTGATCCCCTGCTGATTTGGTACGTTTGCCCACTGACAAAGAAATGGTAGGTTTATTTGAACAGTGAGAGACAGAATAACAACAAAAAAATCCAGAAAAACACATGTCAAAAATGTTATAAATTGATTTGCATTTTAATGAGGGAAATAAGTATTTGACACCCTCTCAATCAGAAAGATTTCTGGCTCCCAGGTGTCTTTTATACAGGTAACGATCTTAGATTAGGAGCACACTCTTAAAGGGAGTGCTCCTAATCTCAGCTTCTTACCTGTATAAAAGACACCTGTCCACAGAAGCAATCAATCAATCAGATTCCAAACTCAAGACATCAGTCAGGAAGTTAAAGCTTGGTCGCAAATGGGTCTTCCAAATGGACAATAACCCCAAGCATACTTCCAACGTTGTGGCAAATTGGCTTAAGGACAACAAAGTAAAGGTATTGGAGTGGCCATCACAAAGCCCTGACCTCAAGCTTATAGAAAATGTGTGGGCAGAACTGAAAAAGCGTGTGCGAGCAAGGAGGCCTACAAACCTGACTCAGTTACACCAGCTCTGTCAGGAGGAATGGGCCAAAATTCACCCAACTTATTGTGGGAAGCTTGTGGAAGGCTACCCGAAACGTTTGACCCAAGTTAAACAATTTAAAGGCGATGCTACCAAAAACTAATTGAGTGTGTGTAAACTTCTGACCCACTGGGAATGTGATGAAATAAATAAAATCTGAAATAAATCATTCTCTCTACTATTATTCTGACATTTCACATTCTTAAAATAAAGTGGTGATCCTAACTGATCTAAGACAGGGAATTATTACTAGGATTAAACGTCAGGAATTGTGAAAAACTGAGTTTAAATGTATTTGGCTAATGTGTATGTAAACTTCCGACTTCAACTGTACTGTAGGATAGCCAGCTAAAGCTATCTGCAAGCTATGCTAGCTGGCTGCTGGCAGCTTGGCTAAGCACAAGTTCAGCACAGGCTTTAGCCTACACATAGAACTGAATCAGCTGACCATCTAGAGATGGCGAGTCAGTCAGGAGGGGAAGTCCTCATCTTCGAAACTGTGTTCTCTCCATAGCAAAGCTATCTTAGCTTACCTCTCTGTACTCACGACTGACCTTGATCGTTACGATTGAATGGCAAAGAAACACCCAAGAAAAACCCACATCAAACAACACCCCCAAGAAGAAACTTGTTTGCCTTCAGTCATGGCTGCTAGTATTTCTTAATGAGCATTGAGGAGGGGGAGCAGAGGGAGAGCAGGGAGAGCAGGGAGAGTTGGGAGAGCAGGGAGAGGAGGGAGAGCAGGGAGAGTTGGGAGAGCAGGGAGAGGAGGGAGAGCAGGGAGAGTAGGGAGAGCAGGGAGAGTAGGGAGAGCAGGAGGAGCAGGGAGAGCAGGGAGAGCAGGATGAGTAGGGAGAGTAGGGGGAGCAGGGAGAGGAGGGAGAGCAGGGAGAGGAGGGAGAGCAGGGAGAGTTGGGAGAGCAGGGAGAGGAGGGAGAGCAGGGAGAGTAGGGAGAGCAGGAGGAGCAGGGAGAGCAGGGAGAGCAGGATGGGTAGGGAGAGTAGGGGGAGCAGGGAGAGGAGGGAGAGCAGGGAGAGGAGGGAGAGCAGGGAGAGGAGGGAGAGCAGGAGGAGCAGGGAGAGCAGGGAGAGTAGGGGGAGCAGGGAGAGCAGGGAGAGCAGGATGAGTAGGGAGAGTAGGGAGAGCAGGAGGAGCAGGGAGAGCAGGGAGAGTAGGAGGAGCAGGGAGAGCAGGAAGAGCAGGAGGAGTAGGGAGAGTAGGAGGAGCAGGGAGAGCAGGGAGAGCAGGAGGAGCAGGGAGAGTAGGAGGAGCAGGGAGAGTAGGAGGAGTAGGGAGAGTAGGAGGAGCAGGGAGAGCAGGGAGAGCAGGGAGAGTAGGAGGTGCAGGGAGAGCAGGGAGAGCAGGAGGAGCAGGGAGAGTAGGGAGAGTAGGGAGAGCAGGGAGAGCAGGAGGTGTAGGGAGAGCAGGGAGAGTAGGAGGAGCAGGGAGAGCAGGGAGAGTAGGAGGAGCAGGGAGAGTAGGAGGAGTAGGGAGAGCAGGAGGAGCAGGGAGAGTAGGAGGAGTAGGGAGAGCAGGGAGAGCAGGGAGAGCAGGGAGAGCAGGAGGAGCAGGGAGAGCAGGGAGAGCAGGAGGAGCAGGAGAGTAGGGAGAGCAGGAGGAGCAGGAGAGTAGGAGGGCAGGGAGCAGGAGAGCAGGAGAGCAGGGAGAGCAGGGAGAGCAGGAGGAGTAGGAGAGTAGGAGGAGCAGGGAGAGCAGGGAGAGCAGGAGGAGCAGGGAGAGCAGGGAGAGCAGGAGGAGCAGGGAGAGTAGGGAGAGCAGGAGGAGCAGGGAGAGTAGGAGGAGCAGGGAGAGCAGGAGAGCAGGAGAGCAGGGAGAGCAGGGGAGTAGGGAGAGTAGGAGGAGCAGGGAGAGCAGGGAGAGCAGGGAGAGCAGGGAGAGCAGGGAGAGCAGGAGGAGTAGGAGAGTAGGAGGAGCAGGGAGAGCAGGGAGAGCAGGGAGAGCAGGGACAGCAGGGAGAGCAGGAGGAGTAGGAGAGTAGGAGGAGCAGGGAGAGCAGGGAGAGCAGGAGGAGCAGGGAGAGCAGGAGGAGCAGGGAGAGTAGGAGCAGCAGGGAGAGCAGGGAGAGCAGGGAGAGCAGGGAGAGCAGGAGGAGTAGGGAGAGTAGGAGGAGCAGGGAGAGCAGGGAGAGCAGGAGGAGCAGGGAGAGCAGGAGGAGCAGGGAGAGTAGGAGGAGCAGGGAGAGTAGGAGGAGCAGGGAGAGCAGGGAGAGTAAGAGGAGCAGGGAGAGAAGGGAGAGTAGGAGGAGCAGGGAGAGCAGGGAGAGCAGGGAGAGCAGGGAGAGTAGGAGGAGCAGGGAGAGCAGGGAGAGCAGGGAGAGCAGGGAGAGCAGGGAGAGCAGGGGGAGCAGGGAGAGCAGGAGGAGCAGGGAGAGGAGGAGGAGTAGGGAGAGCAGGGAGAGCAGGGGAGTAGGGAGAATAGGAGGAGCAGGAGAGCAGGGAGAGCAGGGAGAGTAGGAGGAGCAGGGAGAGCAGGGAGAGCAGGGAGAACAGGGAGAGCAGGGAGAGTAGGAGGAGCAGGGAGAGCAGGGAGAGCAGGAGGAGCAGGGAGAGCAGGAGGAGCAGGGAGAGTAGGGAGAGTAGGAGGAGCAGGGAGAGTAGGAAGAGCAGGGAGAGCAGGGAGAGCAGGGAGAGCAGGGAGATTAGGAGGAGCAGGGAGAGTAGGGAGAGTAGGAGGAGCAGGGAGAGTAGGAGGAGCAGGGAGAGCAGGGAGAGCAGGGAGAGTAGGAGGAGCAGGAGGAGCAGGGAGAGTAGGAGGAGCAGGGAGAGCAGGGAGATTAGGAGGAGCAGGGAGAGCAGGGAGAGCAGGAGGAGTAGGGAGAGCAGGGAGAGCAGGGAGAGCAGGAGGAGCAGGGAGAGCAGGGGGAGCAGGGAGAGCAGGGAGAGTAGGGAGAGTAGGAGGAGCAGTGAGAGCAGGGAGAGCAGGGAGAGCAGGGAGAGCAGGGAGAGTAGGAGGAGCAGGGAGAGCAGGGGGAGCAGGGAGAGCAGGGAGAGTAGGAGGAGCAGGGAGAGCAGGGAGAGCAGGGAGAGCAGGGAGAGCAGGGAGAGTAGGAGGAGCAGGGAGAGCAGGGGAGCAGGGAGAGCAGGGAGAGTAGGAGGAGCAGGAGGAGCAGGAGAGTAGGAGGAGCAGGGAGAGCAGGGAGAGTAGGAGGAGCAGGGAGAGCAGGGGGAGCAGGGAGAGCAGGGAGAGCAGGAGGAGCAGGGAGAGCAGGGGGAGCAGGGAGAGCAGGGAGAGTAGGAGGAGCAGGAGGAGCAGGGAGAGTAGGAGGAGCAGGGAGAGCAGGGAGAGCAGGAGGAGCAGGGAGAGTAGGGAGAGTAGGAGTAGCAGGGAGAGCAGGGAGAGCAGGAGGAGAAGGGAGAGCAGGGAGAGTAGCAGGAACAGGGAGAGCAGGGAGAGCAGGGAGAGCAGGAGGAGCAGGGAGAGCAGGGAGAGCAGGAGGAGCAGGGAGAGCAGGAGGAGCAGGGAGAGCAGGGAGAGCAGGAGGAGCAGGGAGAGTAGGGAGAGCAGGAGGAGCAGGGAGAGCAGGGAGAGTAGGAGGAGCAGGTGGAGCAGGGAGAGCAGGAGGAGCAGGGAGAGCAGGGAGAGTAGGAGGAGCGGGGAGAGCAGGGAGAGCAGGGAGAGCAGGAGGAGCAGGGAGAGCAGGGGGAGCAGGGAGAGCAGGGAGAGCAGGGAGAGCAGGAGGAGCAGGGAGAGTAGGAGGAGCAGGGAGAGCAGGGAGAGCAGGGAGAGCAGGGAGAGCAGGAGGAGCAGGGAGAGTAGGAGGAGCAGGGAGAGCAGGGAGAGCAGGGAGAGCAGGAAGAGTAGGAGGAGTAGGGAGAGCAGGAGGAGCAGGGGGAGCAGGGGGCTACACCTCCGGAACCTTTATCTGTTTCCACACAGAGCAGGTGGAGCAGGGAGAGCAGGAGGAGCAGGGAGAGCAGGGAGAGCAGGGAGAGCAGGAGGAGCAGGGAGAGTAGGGAGAGCAGGAGGAGCAGGGAGAGTAGGGAGAGTAGGAGGAGCAGGGAGAGCAGGGGGAGCAGGGAGAGCAGGGAGAGCAGGGAGAGCAGGAGGAGCAGGGAGAGTAGGAGGAGCAGGGAGAGCAGGGAGAGCAGGGAGAGCAGGGAGAGCAGGAGGAGCAGGGAGAGCAGGGAGAGCAGGGAGAGCAGGAAGAGTAGGAGGAGTAGGGAGAGCAGGAGGAGCAGGGGGAGCAGGGGGCTACACCTCCGGAACCTTTATCTGTTTCCACACACAGCATTAAGATGGATAAATCCTTGTTTGGGCACTGACTACATTTTCCTGTTAGTCCCTGGTGGTATACACACAGCAGTGCCAGTCTAGTGTTGTTCACAGGGCCCGTTTTAAAGCCTGTGAACAGCAGAGGAGTTGAAGAGGAGAGAAGCTATGTGGTCGGAATGCTGCCCATCTTCCTGGTTAATACCCGCTCCTGGTGTCTGTAGCTTGGCAACTAGTTTCGGTGAGATTATTTTCGTTGTTCATTACAGTAGAATACAACAGAAACGGAGCCAACCCAAGCAGAATACAAGACGCCAATATTATCTGCCACAACATGTGTTTTCTTTAAGTGCATAAAGGATAGTGAGTTCACAAGGAAGGAGGAGGAGGAGGGGGAAAGTGTTCCAATTTAAAATACATTCTGTTTCATCTGCCTTGAAAGCCTTGGAGAGGTGACGGCGAAGGATTGTGTCGAGTTCACGCCTCGCTGCCAATCAGTTCTCCTGCATTTTGTATTCTCTCATCAAATTCAGGAACAGCATCTTGGGCGAGAGACTCGTGGTCATTTCACACTACGATGCTGCTGCACATTAGAGCTGGGACAAATCCTCTTGCTTTATTGATCACAGTATAAATCATCAAACACCGGTCGACCTCTGTTTCTATTTGTCTGGAGAGAGACAACACCACTTCACAGTAAAGGACATGTGATTATTGTGAGGAAAACAAGAAGCACTATTCTAAAAACAGCCACACTTCAGGGAACACACTGTGATAGTCATTTAAAATCACATCATGTTGATCAAATAGATAACAGAAATGGTCATTTATTTCCCCTCTATGATGGTCTGTTTGTCTCTCTGTCTCAGTCCAAGTCTGAATCTGCATCCCAAATGGCACCCTATTCCCTATATAGTGCACTACTTTTGACCAGAGAATGGCACCCTATTGCCTATGTACTACACTACATTAGACCAGAGAATGGCACCCTATTCCCTATATAGTGCACTACTTTAGACCAGAGAATGGCACCCTATTCCCTATATAGTGCACTACTTTAGACCAGAGAATGGCACCCTATCCCCTATATAGTGCACTACTTTAGACCAGAGAATGGCACCCTATTCCCTATGTACTACACTACATTAGACCAGAGAATGGCACCCTATTCCCTATATAGTGCACTACTTTAGACCAGAGAATGGCACCCTATTCCCTATATAGTGCACTACTTTAGACCAGAGAATGGCACCCTATTCCTTATACAGTGCACTACTTTAGACCAGAGAATGACACCCTATTCCCTATATAGTGCACTACTTTAGACCAGAGAATGGCACCCTATTCCCTATATGGTGCACTACCTTTGACCAGAGAATGGCACCCTATTCCCTATATAGTGCACTACTTTAGACCAGAGAATGGCACCCTATTCCCTATATAGTGCACTACTTTAGACCAGAGAATGGCACCCTATTCCCTATATAGTGCACTACTTTAGACCGGAGAATGGCACCCTATTCCCTATATAGTGCACTACTTTTGACCAGAGAATGGCACCCTATTCCCTATATAGTGCACTACTTTAGACCAGAGAATGGCACCCTATTCCCTATATAGTGCACTACTTTAGACCAGAGAATGGCACCCTATTCCCTATATAGTGCACTACTTTTGACCAGAGAATGGCACCCTATTCCCTATATAGTACTACTTTAGACCAGAGAATGGCACCCTATTCCCTATATAGTGCACTACTTTAGACCAGAGAATGGCACCCTATTCCCTATATAGTGCACTACTTTAGACCAGAGAATGGCACCCTATTCCCTATATAGCGCACTACTTTAGACCAGAGAATGGCACCTATTCCCTATATAGTGCACTACTTTAGACCAGAGAATGGCACCCTATTCCCTATATAGTGCACTACTTTAGACCAGAGAATGGCACCCTATTCCCTATATAGCGCACTACTTTAGACCAGAGAATGGCACCCTATTCCCTATATAGTGCACTACTTTAGACCAGAGAATGGCACCCTATTCCCTATATAGTACACTACTTTAGACCAGAGAATGGCACCCTATTCCCTATATAGTACACTACTTTAGACCAGAGAATGGCACCCTATTCCCTATATAGTACACTACTTTAGACCAGAGAATGGCACCCTATTCCCTATATAGTGCACTACTTTAGACCAGAGAATGGCACCCTATTCCCTATATAGTGCACTACTTTAGACCAGAGAATGGCACCCTATTCCCTATAGTGCACTACTTTAGACCAGAGAATGGCACCCTATTCCCTATATAGTGCACTACTTTAGACCAGAGAATGGCACCCCTATTCCCTATATAGTGCACTACTTTAGACCAGAGAATGGCACCCTATTCCCTATATAGTGCACTACTTTAGACCAGAGAATGGCACCCTATTCCCTATATAGTGCACTACTTTAGACCAGAGAATGGCACCCTATTCCCTATATAGTGCACTACTTTAGACCAGAGAATGGCACCCTATTCCCTATATAGTGCACTACTTTAGATCAGAGAATGGCACCCTATTCCCTATATAGTGCACTACTTTAGACCAGAGAATGGCACCCTATTCCCTATATAGTGCACTACTTTAGACCAGAGAATGGCACCCTATTCCCTATATAGTGCACTACTTTAGATCAGAGAATGGCACCCTATTCCCTATATAGTGCACTACTTTAGACCAGAGAATGGCACCCTATTCCCTATATAGTGCACTACTTTAGATCAGAGAATGGCACCCTATTCCCTATATAGTGCACTACTTTAGACCAGGGCCTATAGGGAGTATTGTGCCATTTGGGGCGCAGTCCGAGTCCCTGTAGATTAGTACAGGAGCTCATGGAGAACCCTTTATTGTTGCTGTATTATGAAATCTCAGAACCAAGGTTGGTCTGTCATATTTCTACCTATAGTCTCCATCTCTCTTTCTCCCTCTCTCTCACTCTCTGTCTCCATATCCCCATCTCCTTCTCGCTCTCTCTCGCTCTCTCTCTCTCTCTCTCCCATCTCTCTCTCTCCATCTCACTCTTGATCTCTCTCTCTCTCTCTCTCTCTCTCTCTCTCTCTCTCTCTCTCTCTCTCTCTCTCTCCATCTCTTGCTCTCATCTCTCTCTCCCTCTCCATCTCTCTTTCTCCCTCTCCCTCTCTCTCTCTCTCAATTCAATTTCAATTCAATTTAAGGGGGGCTTTATTGGCATGGGAAACATATGTTAACATTGCCAAAGCAAGTGAAATAAATAATTTAAAAATGAACAGTAAATATTACACTCACAGAAGTTCCAAAAGAATAAAGACATTTAAAATGTAATATTATGTCTATATTCAGTGTTGTAATGATGTGCAAATAGTTAAAGAACAAAAGGGAAAATAAATCAACATAAATATGGGTTGTATTTACAATGGTGTTTGTTCTTCACTGGTTGCTCTTTTCTTGTGGCAACAGGTCACAAATCTTGCTGCTGTGATAGAACACTGTGGTATTTCACCCAATAGATATGGGAGTTTATTAAATTGGGTTTGTTCTCAAATTCTTTGTGGGTCTGTGTAATCTGAGGGAAGTATGTGTCTCTAATATGGTCATACATTTGGCAGGAAGTTAGGAAGTGCAGCTCAGTTTCTACCTCATTTTGTGGGCAGTGTGCACATAGCCTGTCTTCTCTTGAGAGCCAGGTCTGCCTACGGTGGCCTTTCTCAATAGCAAGGCTATTCGCACTGAGTCTGTACATAGTCAAAGCTTTCCTTAAGTTTGGGTCAGTCACAGTGGTCAGGTATTCTGCCACTGTGTACTCTCTGTTCAAGGCCAAATAGCATTCTATTCTCTGTTTTTTTGTTAATTCTTTCCAATGTGTCAAGTAATTTTCTTTTTGTTTGCTCATGGTTTGGTTGGGTCTAATTGTGTTGCTGTCCTGGGGCTCTGTGGGGTCTGTTTGTGTTTGTGAACAGAGCCCCAGGACCAGCTTACTTAGGGGACTCTTCTCCAGGTTCATGTCTCTGTAGGTGATGGCTTTGTTATGGAAGGTTTGGGAATCGCTTCCTTTTAAGTGGTTGTAGAATTTAACGGCTCTTTTCTGGATTTTGATAATTAGCGGGTCTCGACCTAATTCCGCTCTGCATGCATTATTTCACAAACTGGACCTTTTTTGGAGCACCATTATTTTTGTCTTACTGAGATTTACTGTCAGAGCCCAGGTCCGACAGAATCTATGAAGAAGATCTAGGTGCTGCTGTAGGCTCTCTCTCTCTCTCTCTCTCTCTCTCTCTCTCTCTCTCTCTCTCTCTCTCTCTCTCTCTCTCTCTCTCTCTCTCTCTCTCTCTCGCCCTCTCTCTCTCGCCCTCTCTCGCCCTCTCTCGCCCTCTCTCTCTCTCTCGCCCTCTCTCTCTCGCTCTCTCTCTCTCTCTCTCTCTCCATCTCTCTCTCTCTCCACCTCTCTCTCTCGCTCTCTCTCTCTCTCTCTCTCTCTCTCTCTCTCTCTCTCTCTCTCTCTCTCTCTCTCTCTCTCTCTCTCTCTCTCTCTCTCTCTCTCTCTCTCTCTCTCTCTCTCTCTCTCTCTCTCTCTCTCTCTCTCTCTCTCTCTCTCTCTCCACATCTCTCTCTAACTCTCCCCCTCTCCATCTAGCTCTCTCTCTCTCCATCTATCTCTCTCTCACTCTCTCTCCATCTCTCTCGCTCTCCACCTCTCTCTCTCTCTCTCTCTCCCTCTCCATCTATCTCTCTCTCTCTTTCCATCTATCTCTCTCTCTCTCTCTGTCTCTCTCTCCACCTCTCTCTCTAATTCTCCCCCTCTCCATCTATCTCTCTCTCTCTATCCATCTCTCTCTCGCCATCTCTCTCTCTCTCCATCTCTGTCTCTCTCTCCATCTCTCTCTCTTTCTCCATCTCTCTCTCTCTCTCTCTCTCTCTAGGTAGACAGCTGGTGCACAGTGGGGTGTAGAATTCACCAAGAGAAATGCAATTCACCAAGAGAAATAAAACACATGATTAGTTGTGTTGTATTTGTTAGACAGTAAGTGTCATAAACATGGGAAAAACATATTGTGATGGTGGAATGTTTCTGCCTTCCGCTACATTTCCAATCAGACATTCCGACTGTTTCTTTGTGAGGTGTGAATCATTCTCTTCAGAAGAACTCACTCTTATCTTTTATGTTCTTCAGGGAATCTTCTGAACGTTTTTAAAAACTTTTTAATGAAGGTAATCTTTGTCCCTGAATAACATACAGTACTGCATTGTAGCAGCCTTGAAAAGCATTGACACTGTTAAATTGAGATTCTTAGAACATACTTGTAACCGTGTCACGAAGGAACAGTTTGACCTTCGAGGTCGCCATGGTGACAGCAGGGGTTGCCGTGACAATGTTCCATTCTCCTACAGGTGGCAATCCACTGGAAATGTGTTGGACTCTGAATAACCACATCTATATACACAATATAGCTGGTAGACTATGTCATTTTGAAGAAACAGTGGGATTATTCATGTTGTGTTCTGATTCAGGGGACCTCCATAGTCTAACTGATGTTATTAGTTGTAGTAATGTTGTGTTCTGATTCAGGGACCTCCATAGTCTAACTGATGTTATTAGTTGTAGTAATGTTGTGTTCTGATTCAGGGGACCTCCATAGTCTAACTGATGTTATTAGTTGTAGTAATGTTGTGTTCTGATTCAGGGGACCTCCATAGTCTAACTGATGTTATTAGTTGTAGTAATGTTGTGTTCTGATTCAGGGGACCTCCATAGTCTAACTGATGTTATTAGTTGTAGTAATGTTGTGTTCTGATTCAGGGGACCTCCATAGTCTAACTGATGTTATTAGTTGTAGTAATGTTGTGTTCTGATTCAGGGGACCTCCATAGTCTAACTGATGTTATTAGTTGTAGTAATGTTGTGTTCTGATTCAGGGGACCTCCATAGTCTAACTGATGTTATTAGTTGTAGTAATGTTGTGTTCTGATTCAGGGGACCTCCATAGTCTAACTGATGTTATTAGTTGTAGTAATGTTGTGTTCTGATTATGGGAGTTTGTGATATATGGCCAATATACCACGGCTAAGGGCTGTATCCAGGCACTCCGTGTTGCGTCGTGCTTAAGAACAGCCCTTAGCCGTGGTATATTGGCAATATACCACACCCCCTCGGGCCTTATTGCTTAAATAACTTGTATTTATGGGTTTTGGAGAGTTACTCATGTGACTTCAATTCTCCTTTGCTTGTTCTTCTTTCACAAATACTGTAGTTGCTTTTAATGAGCATGTTTTCTATGTTTAGTGTCCTTGGTCCTTTATGTAAGAGAAGGAGAGGAGTAACCTGGTGCATCGGTGTGGAAGCTCCCCATCTGGTCCAGTCACATCGAAGGTATTACCAGAGACTGCTTTCTGTAAAACTACCTGGAGCGTTAAGGCTGTGGAGCAGCCAGTGTGGTGTCCAGCGGCAGTACATACCAGAGACTGCTTTCTGTAAAACTACCTGGAGCGTTAAGGCTGTGGAGCAGCCAGTGTGGTGTCCAGCGGCAGTACATACCAGAGACTGCTTTCTGTAAAACTACCTGGAGCGTTAAGGCTGTGGAGCAGCCAGTGTGGTGTACAGCAGCAGTACATACCAGAGACTGCTTTCTGTAAAACTACCTGGAGTGTTAAGGCTGTGGAGCAGCCAGTGTGGTGTACAGCAGCAGTACATACCAGAGACTGCTTTCTGTAAAACTACCTGGAGTGTTAAGGCTGTGGAGCAGCCAGTGTACAGCAGCAGTACATACCAGAGACTGCTTTCTGTAAAACTACCTGGAGTGTTAAGGCTGTGGAGCAGCCAGTGTACAGCAGCAGTACATACCAGAGACTGCTTTCTGTAAAACTACCTGGAGTGTTAAGGCTGTGGAGCAGCCAGTGTACAGCAGCAGTACATACCAGAGACTGCTTTCTGTAAAACTACCTGGAGTGTTAAGGCTGTGGAGCAGCCAGTGTACAGCAGCAGTACATACCAGAGACTGCTTTCTGTAAAACTACCTGGAGTGTTAAGGCTGTGGAGCAGCCAGTGTGGTGTACAGCAGCAGTACATACCAGAGACTGCTTTCTGTAAAACTACCTGGAGCGTTAAGGCTGTGGAGCAGACAGTGTGGTGTACAGCAGCAGTACATACCAGAGACTGCTTTCTGTAAAACTACCTGGAGTGTTAAGGCTGTGGAGCAGCCAGTGTGGTGTACAGCAGCAGTACATACCAGAGACTGCTTTCTGTAAAACTACCTGGAGCGTTAAGGCTGTGGAGCAGACAGTGTGGTGTACAGCAGCAGTACATACCAGAGACTGCTTTCTGTAAAACTACCTGGAGTGTTAAGGCTGTGGAGCAGCCAGTGTACAGCAGCAGTACATACCAGAGACTGCTTTCTGTAAAACTACCTGGAGTGTTAAGGCTGTGGAGCAGCCAGTGTACAGCGGCAGTACATACCAGAGACTGCTTTCTGTAAAACTACCTGGAGCGTTAAGGCTGTGGAGCAGCCAGTGTGGTGTACAGCGGCAGTACATACCAGAGACTGCTTTCTGTAAAACTACCTGGAGTGTTAAGGCTGTGGAGCAGCCAGTGTACAGCAGCAGTACATACCAGAGACTGCTTTCTGTAAAACTACCTGGAGCGTTAAGGCTGTGGAGCAGCCAGTGTGGTGTACAGCAGCAGTACATACCAGAGACTGCTTTCTGTAAAACTACCTGGAGTGTTAAGGCTGTGGAGCAGCCAGTGTGGTGTACAGCGGCAGTACATACCAGAGACTGCTTTCTGTAAAACTACCTGGAGTGTTAAGGCTGTGGAGCAGCCAGTGTGGTGTACAGCAGCAGTACATACCAGAGACTGCCTTTCTGTAAAACTACCTGGAGTGTTAAGGCTGTGGAGCAGCCAGTGTGGTGTACAGCAGCAGTACATACCAGAGACTGCTTTCTGTAAAACTACCTGGAGTGTTAAGGCTGTGGAGCAGCCAGTGTGGTATACAGCAGCAGTACATACCAGAGACTGCTTTCTGTAAAACTACCTGGAGTGTTAAGGCTGTGGAGCAGCCAGTGTGGTGTACAGCGGCAGTACATACCAGAGACTGCTTTCTGTAAAACTACCTGGAGTGTTAAGGCTGTGGAGCAGCCAGTGTGGTGTACAGCGGCAGTACATACCAGAGACTGCTTTCTGTAAAACTACCTGGAGTGTTAAGGCTTTGGAGCAGCCAGTGTGGTGTACAGCGGCAGTACATACCAGAGACTGCTTTCTGTAAAACTACCTGGAGCGTTAAGGCTGTGGAGCAGCCAGTGTGGTGTACAGCAGCAGTACATACCAGAGACTGCTTTCTGTAAAACTACCTGGAGCGTTAAGGCTGTGGAGCAGACAGTGTGGTGTACAGCGGCAGTACATACCAGAGACTGCTTTCTGTAAAACTACCTGGAGCGTTAAGGCTGTGGAGCAGCCAGTGTACAGCAGCAGTACATACCAGAGACTGCTTTCTGTAAAACTACCTGGAGCGTTAAGGCTGTGGAGCAGCCAGTGTGGTGTACAGCAGCAGTACACTGGGGATGCGTCCCAAATGGCACCCTATTCCCTTAAAGGAGCACTACTGCAGCACTGTGGACCCTGGTCATAAATACTGAACTCTAAAAGGATTTAGGGGGGGCATTTAGGATACACCCTGTGTGAGAGAACAGAACAGGACTGTGTCAGTCTGCTGAGAGGAGAGGTGAGAGAACAGAACAGGACTGTGTCAGTCTGCTGAGGGGAGAGGTGAGAGAACAGGACTGTGTCAGTCTGCTGAGAGGAGAGGTGAGAGAACAGGACAGGACTGTGTCAGTCTGCTGAGAGGAGAGGTGAGAGAACAGAACAGGACTGTGTCAGTCTGCTGAGGGGAGAGGTGAGAGAACAGGACTGTGTCAGTCTGCTGAGAGGAGAGGTGAGAGAACAGGACAGGACTGTGTCAGTCTGCTGAGAGGAGAGGTGAGAGAACAGGACTGTGTCAGTCTGCTGAGGGGAGAGGTGAGAGAACAGGACTGTGTCAGTCTGCTGAGAGGAGAGGTGAGAGAACAGAACAGGACTGTGACAGTCTGCTGAGGGGAGAGGTGAGAGAACAGAACAGGACTGTGTCAGTCTGCTGAGAGGAGAGGTGACAGAACAGGACTGTGTCAGTCTGCTGAGAGGAGAGGAGAGAGAACAGAACAGGACTGTGTCAGTCTGCTGAGAGGAGAGGTGACAGAACAGGACTGTGTCAGTCTGCTGAGAGGAGAGGTGAGAGAACAGGACTGTGACAGTCTGCTGAGAGGAGAAGTGAGAGGACAGAACAGGACTGTGTCAGTCTGCTGAGAGGAGAGGTGACAGAACAGGACTGTGTCAGTCTGCTGAGAGGAGAGGTGAGAGAACAGGACTGTGACAGTCTGCTGAGAGGAGAGGTGAGAGAACAGGACTGTGACAGTCTGCTGAGAGGAGAGGTGAGAGAACAGGACTGTGTCAGTCTGCTGAGAGGAGAGGTGACAGAACAGGACTGTGTCAGTCTGCTGAGAGGAGAGGTGAGAGAACAGGACTGTGTCAGTCTGCTGAGAGGAGAGGTGAGAGAACAGGACTGTGTCAGTCTGCTGAGAGGAGAGGTGAGAGAACAGGACTGTGTCAGTCTGCTGAGAGGAGAGGTGAGAGAACAGGACTGTGTCAGTCTGCTGAGAGGAGAGGTGAGAGAACAGAACAGGACTGTGTCAGTCTGCTGAGAGGAGAGGTGACAGAACAGGACTGTGTCAGTCTGCTGAGAGGAGAGGTGAGAGAACAGGACTGTGTCAGTCTGCTGAGAGGAGAGGTGAGAGAACAGGACTGTGTCAGTCTGCTGAGAGGAGAGGTGACAGAACAGGACTGTGTCAGTCTGCTGAGAGGAGAGGTGAGTGAACAGAACAGGACTGTGTCAGTCTGCTGAGAGGAGAGGTGAGAGAACAGGACTGTGACAGTCTGCTGAGAGGAGAGGTGAGAGAACAGGACTGTGTCAGTCTGCTGAGAGGAGAGGTGAGAGAACAGGACTGTGTCAGTCTGCTGAGAGGAGAGGTGAGAGAACAGAACAGGACTGTGTCAGTCTGCTGAGAGGAGAGGTGACAGAACAGGACTGTGTCAGTCTGCTGAGAGGAGAGGTGAGAGAACAGGACTGTGTCAGTCTGCTGAGAGGAGAGGTGAGAGAACAGAACAGGACTGTGTCAGTCTGCTGAGAGGAGAGGTGAGAGAACAGGACTGTGTCAGTCTGCTGAGAGGAGAGGTGACAGAACAGGACTGTGTCAGTCTGCTGAGAGGAGAGGGTGAGAGAACAGGACTGTGTCAGTCTGCTGAGAGGAGAGGTGAGAGAACAGAACAGGACTGTGTCAGTCTGCTGAGAGGAGAGGTGAGAGAACAGGACTGTGACAGTCTGCTGAGAGGAGAGGTGAGAGAACAGGACTGTGTCAGTCTGCTGAGAGGAGAGGTGAGAGAACAGAACAGGACTGTGTCAGTCTGATGAGAGGAGAGGTGAGAGAACAGGACTGTGTCAGTCTGCTGAGAGGAGAGGTGAGAGAACAGGACTGTGTCAGTCTGCTGAGAGGAGAGGTGAGAGAACAGAACAGGACTGTGTCAGTCTGCTGAGAGGAGAGGTGACAGAACAGGACTGTGTCAGTCTGCTGAGAGGAGAGGTGAGAGAACAGGACTGTGTCAGTCTGCTGAGAGGAGAGGTGAGAGAACAGAACAGGACTGTGTCAGTCTGCTGAGAGGAGAGGTGAGAGAACAGGACTGTGTCAGTCTGCTGAGAGGAGAGGTGAGAGAACAGGACTGTGACAGTCTGCTGAGAGGAGAGGTGAGAGAACAGGACTGTGTCAGTCTGCTGAGAGGAGAGGTGACAGAACAGGACTGTGTCAGTCTGCTGAGAGGAGAGGTGAGAGAACAGAACAGGACTGTGTCAGTCTGCTGAGAGGAGAGGTGAGAGAACAGGACTGTGACAGTCTGCTGAGAGGAGAGGTGAGAGAACAGGACTGTGTCAGTCTGCTGAGAGGAGAGGTGAGAGAACAGAACAGGACTGTGTCAGTCTGCTGAGAGGAGAGGTGACAGAACAGGACTGTGTCAGTCTGCTGAGAGGAGAGGTGAGAGAACAGAACAGGACTGTGTCAGTCTGCTGAGAGGAGAGGTGAGAGAACAGAACAGGACTGTGTCAGTCTGCTGAGAGGAGAGGTGAGAGAACAGAACAGGACTGTGACAGTCTGCTGAGAGGAGAGGTGAGAGAACAGAACAGGACTGTGTCAGTCTGCTGAGAGGAGAGGTGAGAGAACAGAACAGGACTGTGTCAGTCTGCTGAGAGGAGAGGTGAGAGAACAGGACTGTGTCAGTCTGCTGAGAGGAGAGGTGAGAGAACAGAACAGGACTGTGACAGTCTGCTGAGAGGAGAGGTGAGAGAACAGAACAGGACTGTGTCAGTCTGCTGAGAGGAGAGGTGAGAGAACAGGACAGGACTGTGTCAGTCTGCTGAGAGGAGAGGTGAGAGAACAGGACTGTGTCAGTCTGCTGAGAGGAGAGGTGAGAGAACAGGACTGTGACTGTCTGCTGAGAGGAGAGGTGAGAGAACAGGACTGTGTCAGTCTGCTGAGAGGAGAGGTGACAGAACAGGACTGTGTCAGTCTGCTGAGAGGAGAGGTGAGAGAACAGGACTGTGTCAGTCTGCTGAGAGAGAGAGGTGAGAGAACAGGACTGTGTCAGTCTGCTGAGAGGAGAGGTGAGAGAACAGAACAGGACTGTGTCAGTCTGCTGAGAGGAGAGGTGACAGAACAGGACTGTGTCAGTCTGCTGAGAGGAGAGGTGAGAGAACAGGACTGTGTCAGTCTGCTGAGAGGAGAGGTGAGAGAACAGAACAGGACTGTGTCAGTCTGCTGAGAGGAGAGGTGAGAGAACAGGACTGTGTCAGTCTGCTGAGAGGAGAGGTGAGAGAACAGAACTGTGTCAGTCTGCTGAGAGGAGAGGTGAGAGAACAGGACTGTGTCAGTCTGCTGAGAGGAGAGGTGAGAGAACAGAACAGGACTGTGTCAGTCTGCTGAGAGGAGAGGTGAGAGAACAGGACTGTGACAGTCTGCTGAGAGGAGAGGTGAGAGAACAGGACTGTGTCAGTCTGCTGAGAGGAGAGGTGAGAGAACAGGACAGGACTGTGTCAGTCTGCTGAGAGGAGAGGTGAGAGAACAGGACTGTGTCAGTCTGCTGAGAGGAGAGGTGAGAGAACAGAACTGTGTCAGTCTGCTGAGAGGAGAGGTGAGAGAACAGGACTGTGTCAGTCTGCTGAGAGGAGAGGTGAGAGAACAGAACAGGACTGTGTCAGTCTGCTGAGGGGAGAGGTGAGAGAACAGGACTGTGTCAGTCTGCTGAGAGGAGAGGTGAGAGAACAGAACAGGACTGTGTCAGTCTGCTGAGATGAGAGGTGAGAGAACAGGACTGTGTCAGTCTGCTGAGAGGAGAGGTGAGAGAACAGAACAGGACTGTGTCAGTCTGCTGAGAGGAGAGGTGAGAGAACAGGACTGTGTCAGTCTGCTGAGAGGAGAGGTGAGAGAACAGGACTGTGTCAGTCTGCTGAGAGGAGAGGTGAGAGAACAGGACTGTGTCAGTCTGCTGAGAGGAGAGGTGAGAGAACAGATCAGGACTGTGTCAGTCTGCTGAGAGGAGAGGTGAGAGAACAGGACTGTGTCAGTCTGCTGAGAGGAGAGGTGAGAGAACAGGACTGTGTCAGTCTGCTGAGAGGAGAGGTGAGAGAACAGGACTGTGTCAGTCTGCTGAGAGGAGAGGTGACAGAACAGAACAGGACTGTGTCAGTCTGCTGAGAGGAGAGGTGAGAGAACAGGACTGTGTCAGTCTGCTGAGAGGAGAGGTGAGAGAACAGGACTGTGACAGTCTGCTGAGAGGAGAGGTGAGAGAACAGGACTGTGTCAGTCTGCTGAGAGGAGAGGTGAGAGAACAGGACTGTGTCAGTCTGCTGAGAGGAGAGGTGACCGAACAGGACTGTGTCAGTCTGCTGAGAGGAGAGGTGAGAGAACAGAACAGGACTGTGTCAGTCTGCTGAGAGGAGAGGTGAGAGAACAGGACTGTGTCAGTCTGCTGAGAGGAGAGGTGAGAGAACAGGACTGTGTCAGTCTGCTGAGAGGAGAGGTGAGAGAACAGGACTGTGTCAGTCTGCTGAGAGGAGAGGTGAGAGAACAGGACTGTGTCAGTCTGCTGAGAGGAGAGGTGAGAGAACAGGACTGTGTCAGTCTGCTGAGAGGAGAGGTGAGAGAACAGGACTGTGACAGTCTGCTGAGAGGAGAGGTGAGAGAACAGGACTGTGTCAGTCTGCTGAGAGGAGAGGTGAGAGAACAGAACAGGACTGTGTCAGTCTGCTGAGAGGAGAGGTGAGAGAACAGGACTGTGTCAGTCTGCTGAGAGGAGAGGTGAGAGAACAGGACTGTGTCAGTCTGCTGAGAGGAGAGGTGAGAGAACAGGACTGTGTCAGTCTGCTGAGAGGAGAGGTGAGAGAACAGAACAGGACTGTGTCAGTCTGCTGAGAGGAGAGGTGAGAGAACAGGACTGTGACAGTCTGCTGAGGGGAGAGGTGAGAGAACAGAACAGGACTGTGTCAGTCTGCTGAGAGGAGAGGTGAGAGAACAGGACTGTGTCAGTCTGCTGAGAGGAGAGGTGACAGAACAGGACTGTGACAGTCTGCTGAGGGGAGAGGTGAGAGAACAGAACAGGACTGT
This sequence comes from Coregonus clupeaformis, assembly GCF_020615455.1. NCBI lineage: Eukaryota > Metazoa > Chordata > Actinopteri > Salmoniformes > Salmonidae > Coregonus > Coregonus clupeaformis. The sequence continues at coordinate 72,779 of NW_025534477.1, read as the reverse complement.
GTCAGTCTGCTGAGAGGAGAGGTGAGAGAACAGGACTGTGTCAGTCTGCTGAGGGGAGAGGTGAGAGAACAGGACAGAACAGAGTCAGTCTGCTGAGAGGAGAGGTGAGAGAACAGAACAGAACTGTGTCAGTCTGCTGAGAGGAGAGGTGACAGAACAGGACTGTGTCAGTCTGCTGAGAGGAGAGGTGAGAACAGGACTGTGTCAGTCTGCTGAGAGGAGAGGTGAGAGAACAGGACTGTGTCAGTCTGCTGAGAGGAGAGGTGAGAGAACAGAACA